>NW_011888920.1:3153752-3176598 GCF_000151845.1 Pteropus vampyrus
GTTTCTTACTTCCCTCATTCTGGGTCACTGCAGTTCTTTTTAAATTAATGTAGGAACCTTTATTTTGGCACTTAGCATATACCAGCTTTTCTATTCAACTAGATTGTTAGCCTCTTTTTACATGCCTGGTACATATGTGGGATGGGTTTTGTCTCCTGAGAAATTTATCCTCTTATTTGATCATGGTGGTGATGACACTGCAATGAGTAGAACTCACTAACAGGAATCTTTGTAGGGGTCTATGATCTGGTCAGTATATTTTATTTGTTTTCAGAGACTAAAAATTAATTTGTTTAGAATATCTCTGTCCATGAGAATGAAAGAATCAAGACAACTTTATAGCTAATATTATAAGCATGGTTTCTGAAAGATTCCAGCTCTGTTTTAAATAGAGAGACACAGCCTTAAGCCTGAGGGAGTTTAGAATATTTAGCTTAGGTATTTTGAATAAGATAATAAATAATCTCAAACTAAAAATATAATTATGGTTGTTAGTGGTTCATCAAATCCTTACCCTTTTTCCTGGATACATAGTTGGAGTGCATTTTCCATCTTCTCTTGAAATTAGATGTTGCTGTGCGATTAAGTCTAGAAGTAGAAATGTGAATGAAAAGGATCCATGCTGTGTCCATGCCTGGCCTAAAAATTTCTACTAGGCAGAGCCACATTGGCTGGGTTCTAGAATAACAGTATGAAGCAGATTTACTCCAACTAGGAACATTTCTATCCTGATACATGGTAAGAAAAATACATTTATTGCATAAGGTCTCTATTTGTTTATATTTTTTTCCTAAGTGCAGCCTACCTTATACAAAGCAATATGTAGACTATAAAACTTTAGAGGCAAGATTTTTTTTTTTTTTTGAGATCAAAAAGTGGAGGACATATGCAAGGTGAGGCCAAAACGTTTGGGGAACCTGGAAGGTAGATCATCTGCCCTCAGAGTCTGCATCTCTAGAGAAGGTTGTGTGGGTGCCAGAACACTAGTGCATGTTGGCTTCTTCTTGCTATATTTGACAAGATATTAAGAGAAGGAGCTGAGCTTAAGACAGATCTGGGTGATTTGCACACAAAATTTGGAGAATGCTAATGACTTTTGTACTCTCAAGAAAGGAGACAAGTCTGAAAAAGAATTAAAGACAAATTGAAGTGAGCAACTGAGACCCATTAAGACTTCTCAGTGTAACAAAAGGACTCAGTCTTACAACACAGCTCAGATTAAGAGGGCTGTCTTCCCTCCTGTAGCTGCCATTGAATTTAGAGACAATCGCAAGACAAAGAAATAAGGAGCTCAGCTTTTTCTGACTTATTTCTTTTAGCCCGATAATCTCAAAATCTAGCCAGGTTGTCGTGAATGGCAGTATTTCATCTTTTCTTGAAACCTATATAATTTTGTTAACTGATGTCACCCAATAAATTTAATAAAATAAAAAAGAAGGCAAGAATAAGAACTTTATCTAAGAGAGAACCTTGGTTTGGGATGCTGGCATGTGGAAATGACTGGAAACAGATCGAGCAGAAGCCTTTTAAATTTTAAGCAGATTATTTTGTCGAACAACAAAGATTAATATGATCCTGTCCTGAAAAAGCCTGTGAGTTTACAACAGTGCCACAACCTACAAATGTGCAGCAGGGAGTAGGTTGTAAAAGCTGTAGCTCCCAAAGAGAACTTATTCTCAATGCCCACTTCATAGGTTGCTCTGGTATGTAATGGACCAAAGAAGTACTTCCCAACAAAGAGAGCCAAACACCATAGATGGAGCCAGAGTCCACAGACAATGAATAGAGAGATTCCATAGTACCTGCCCATCATGCTATGAACCAGGGAAACGTCAATGTGTTTTCTTCTATTTTCTGAAAGAGAGATTTTATTGCAATATGCAGTTATCCTGCCTGTGTGTGGTGTACGTCTGTATGTGTGTGTACACACTTCCTTTACTTCTGCCTACTCAGTGTCACTTCTCTTATGGTTAGGAAAATAATTAAGTGGCATGACTTCAAAGCAGCAGATATCAATAAGACAAGGGCAGAAGAGGAGAGCAGCTCTGTCTGTGAACACAGGATGGAGATTCCCTTGGGAACTGTTAGAAATAGCCGTGTATGGTTGAAACCAAGTCGTTATGGAAGAGAAGACAAGAAAATAACAGAGATGGGTTAATTTTACATATGTACACTGCTGGAATATAGGAACATTGGATTAAAATGGTCTTCTCCTTATGGGTATGCTGCATCTAACCAAACTGTTGGATGGGGCACTGACAGGCATTCAATGGGCATTTTATTGACATTTAATCATCACAGTAAAATGATCCCTTTTCTCTGTCTACCTTTTCAGGAAAGCAACTGTCTGACCATAAGACATGTGACTCATGACTTTTTTGTGTGATATATATTTAGAGAGCATGAAACTACAGAAATTGTGACCTGTGCTGCTGGGTTTTGTAACAAATTTAAGAGGATATTTCATATTACATAAATAATTCAAAATTGGCCCTGTGTAATATTGTTTCAGAAGCATCATCAGCCATAATGATAATGCATTGAGAACACTCCATTCATTTGTTCCCCATTCTTTCATTTATGTTCATCCATATCCTTAGTCATTGTCATTCAGAGTATGAAAAAATATGCTAAAAAGAATCTATAGACTCATCTTTTTTGGTATCATTTATTGATTTAAATATTTTATGTGACAGTTTGGATTTATACAGTAAATAAATGCATGACTTAAACAGAGTTTTGTAATGAATTTTGTAAATATAACACACAACTATCATTCCCACTTTGTTTTATAAGAATCTCAGGTTATCACTCATTTTTCATATATAAATTTACCTTATTCTGCAGTCTGTAAATACAAAGACATTTCTCATAATGAAACATGCTATTTACATTGTGCATGATTTAGCATAATTATAAATAAACATAATCAAATAAGTAAAAAGTGGTGTAACATGAAAAGCAAAAAAGATACAGTGGATGTTTATAACCCTATAAGTGCTTGCATACTTTTACATGTACTAGTATTCTTAAAATTCTAGTGAAATGAGGCATATTTTATGATTTCAGTTAGAAAAAGTTTCTATAAATCTGTACTACTGGATAAAGGAAAATATTTAAAAATATAATATGAAACACTAAATGAAGCTTTTTTATTAATGGTACAGGTTTAAGAGTGCATTCATCTTTTTAAAAAAACAAAAAACAAAAAACAAAAAATAGCTTGAAATTTCAAAATATATGCAATTTAACCATGCCCTACAGATATATTAGTATATTTACCTGGTATTATTCAATGACATTGTAATTTAAATTTGTGATAACTAGGTGTTTTAAAAGAAATGATTCACAAAGTAGAGTTTGATAGCAAAATAGCAGATATACAATATTATTTACATTGCAAGCCAAACCAAAAATTTAGACCCATGAAATTACAGCAAATGAATTGGAAAAAACATTAAAATAATTCATGTATCTGGTTTAGTAAAACCTACCCCATGCAGAGGAAGTGAATGAAAGCCTAACACATTATAACTGGGTTTTTTTAATTAAGAGAGTTGGGAAACCTATTTATTATTTATAGTGCTGGAACGTTTGATGGAAATGCATTGGCTGTTTATCTTATGCAATTAAATGAGCAGGCAAGCTTTTTTTTTTTTTTAATCTAAAGTTCTATTTAGGATATGAGACCCTTTGGTTTTATAAAATGGCTACTCACAGTTGAAGAGTCAGAATTCAGGTAGGTTGATTTTGAAATGAAGAATGATATGTATTATTTCTGGAATGCACTTAATTGGTACAATTTAAAAGCATAATGAGAAATGAGAGTTTTGTCACTTGATTATCAATGTTGTAATGTAGTTACAGGCAGCTGTTATAAAACTTAAGACTCTTCCAAGGCAAAACTCTCAGGAAGATTTTTTTTTTTTAAATAAGGAAAACACTGTTCATCCAACTCTAAGAAAAATCAGAAAGTCTTTCTCCCCATGGACCATTTATCTACTCGAACCTAACCTGACTTCTCTAGTATGCATAACCTGCCATGATAATGTGAATCAATTTCCACAGAGTCAGAGTAATTTTTGTTCATCTCTAGAGTCTTAAAGAAGACAATGATGAGTAGCTTGTAAATTTTGCCAATCTGGGCCTTACATATCAATTCAGCAGGAGACAACAAAATAGAAGGAAGAAATGGGACTGTGGATCACAGGTGTTTAAATTTCATCTTAATGTTTTCTATTTTCCTCAACCATATTTCTTCTCTTTTTACTTTCATTATTAAAAATGTTTCCCTCAAGAAATAGAAATGGTAAGGTTATTGAAGGTCAGTTTTCTTCATTTGAACAAGTATTAAGATTGTCTATCATTTCAAGACAAAGATTTTACCACAGAAAACCACAAGAAGGGAGTAATTGGTATTTTCATGGCTATCAATTTAAATGGTAGCTGCCTGATTTTTTCCTCACAATTTCAAAATAAATTAATCAATGCGAAGTACATAAAAGTTGATTAACAAAGAATTTCTTCCATTTTAAAGTTTTAAATTTTTCTGGATTTTTCATATTCCTTTCTTTGTGTGACTACCTGATTTTTTAGAATAGAAGAACTCTGAGGTGTATAAGAGAAGTCCAAATGAGAATAAGAACAAAAAATTCAAAGGTATTTTACTTAGTGAAGCATATCTTTCCAGAGAGAAAAAAAAAACTGTATAATTTCTATATGATTTTCTGTTAATGAACACAAACTTGTGTCATGGAGACAACTTCTTAAGTAGTTATAATCTAATAAGAATACACTAACATAAAAAAAAACATGAACAGAATAAAATGTTCAGGTTTGGAGATTAAAGATTCTTTGAATCTTGTTCAAGACTTGTTCAAATTATTATAGTGTCAAGGATGCCTGAAACGGAAGGGCGTACTCTTCCGTCTTCCTAATTTTTATTCTTTTAAATAAAATATATCACTTCTTTTTCCTTACGAATCAAAGACTCCACTAGAAATTATTGAAATTTTCCTGAAAAAAAAAAGGCTTTGGTTTGATATTTGTAAATGATTGATCCCTTGATATATCATAAAACAATCCAACCTGTGCCTTTCTACATTTAAGAACATGATAATTTGTTAATTCTGGTGAATAAGTCAAAACTGTGGTTATAAATAGCTATCTAAATATGCGCTAAAATCTCAAAGGCATTGGGCTAAGAAATATGAAATGCATTGTATATTGCTTTTTCAGTACAGTAGACTTGTAGAATTGATGGCAAATGTTTTCAAACCTCAGAAAAGAACCCAAAACACCATGTTATGTCAAACAGAGTTATAGAGGAGAGTACAAGAAATAAGACGTTTATCAGTTCTTTCTAGATAAAGAGCCAGTAGACTCAAGTGGCATTTGGTGTTCATCTTATTGGGAAGTATTTTTTAGAAAACAATATCCTTACAAATAGAAGAAGCTTCTTTTCTATTTCAAACTTTAGCAGTGTGATACCCAAGTAAAATTTTAGTGTTTGAAAATAAGAGTATTTTTCTAAATTAATGTGTTTGTAGGGACAAAAAAATGGGAGGTTGTCCAAAAAGTTTGGCCCTGATGCTTCCTGTGAGTGTTTAAATTCAGTGAAAAAGAACAACATATGTATATTTTTTAGACTCATGTTTCTCTTAATTGATGAAGCTAAGGTCTTGATTTTCTCAGTAATTTCTATTCCCAAATAATCTATATCTAAATGTTCATCTTTTTTTCCTTACTTCATGAATCCACAGTGTTCAATCATGTGAAAGTGAAACAGGGAGGCCCCAGCCAAAATACTAAAATACTATTTTCACATCCTTCATAAGAGCAAGAGCGAGAGTGAGAGCAAAGGAAGGTGGTGGGCAGAGGGAGAAGGAAGGAGGGAAAGAAAGACGGAATAAAAAAAAGAGAGAAGCTGAGGATACTGACAATGATTAAAGGCCGAATTAGTTTACTGCATGTAATATCTATACCTAGAGCCCACTAATTTTACATTCACCAAAAGTCTTATTCAGAAATAATATCAAACTTTTTTGATATTCAAGTTATAGCCACACTTGATATTTGGACTCTTGTATGGTTCTCATTGTCATAAAGATTGTACTAATGTTTAATTAGATAATACAGCAAATATTCATTGAAGACATAGCACCGAATTTTCCTGAAGGAAAACAAATTCTATACTGTTGGATATATATAAAGCAAATTTTATTATATTCTGTTAAATATGAATACTGTGTTTAAATATACAGTTGACCTTCAAACAATGTGGGGGTTAGGGACATCAGGCAGTTGGAAATCCATGTATAACTTCTGACTCCCTGAAAATCAGTTGTCCCTGGGTATCTGAGAGGGATCGGTTCTAGGACCCCCGCAGATAACAAAATCCGCAGAGGCTCAAGTCCCTTATACAAAATGGGGTAGAGCAATTCATAGTTGGCCCCCCACATCCACAGATTCCTAACCGCAGATCAAAAATACTGTTTTCAATCTGCGGTTGGTTGAATCTGCAGATGTGAAATTCAAGCGTAAAAAGTGTCAACTGTATGTTTATTGGAAAAAAATCCGTGTATAAGTGGACAGTTCAAACCCATGTTATTCAAGGGTCATCTGTAATCAGTGGGCATTACCATCTATTTTCAGGTTTCTTCTAGGTTAGCAAGATTGGGCTCTAGGTAATTTTAATATAAGCAAAGTCTGAATTTTCTCCTATTTTCCCTATTGGTGTACCTTCTTTCTCTTTGTTGCAGTACAGCTGAAACAGATTAAGATTTCATATATGCTCATAAAATGGGATACCTCCTATAGTTGAATTTTAGTAGGAGAATTCTTTTAGACCAAAAAAAAAAAAAAGTGTTTTTAAGGATCAAAAGAAAAAGCAATGAGTACTTATTATTCCAGGTCATAGAGTTATATAACAAATGAAAAGGAAGGATTTTATAAGGGCCTGGTAATACACTTGAAATGAATTAAAAAGATAGAAATAATCATTTTGGCTGCCATCTACTCATAATTATCATTTTACAACAAGAGCAAAAATTAAAGAAATTGTTTGAAAAACACCCTGAATTACTATAGTTAATTGTATAGTCATCTAGTTTACCTAGACCATCTTGGCTAGAATGAGATATATCATAAGAATTAATTTCTAGTCAAATAATATAAAAGCAATGTATCTGAGGCTCCAAGTCAAGGTTAAGTTTTGATTTCAATATGGCAATTTATACCAATAAAATTTAAAGCGGGGTTTCAAGTCATTGAAAAACTGTCTGGTCACGCCAGTATTTTGTTTCACTTTAACTGTGACGCTTTGAATTAAAAAAGCTAAATAAAGGAGGGGAAGCTTTTAAATGATTGTACACAAAATTATTGATACAGATCACCTCAGTCTCGAGATAAAGCCATACTCTCTTGCTAGCCTTGAAAGTTAGTGATATTGACCATAAAGAAATGTTTCTTGGGAGGCAATAATAGAACTGTTCTAGGAGGTTTCATTGGGTATGGAAATGCATAATAACTTGTTAGAGGTGATGTAAAGGTATACTTGTTGTTCAAATGATTTGAACTTAAATTAGCTTTGCCTTAGATTTTATTGAGAAGTTTGAGATGCTCTGTTCTATATCCTAATGTGAAAAATTCTCAATACAGTGTTATTTGACTGAATTATCCTTACGCTTTATATCATTATAAATAGTTTATTATTTTAAGTAAAAAGAATGTTACCAAATATACAGACCATGGCTCAATACCACAATTTATAAGTTTGTCTTACTTATGACATCTTCTACAAATTTATTTCTTGCCATAAACAAAAAAACATGAAGGAAAAATAATTGAAATGTAATTTATACTTATGTGTTATTTCCAGGGGATAAAACCTTAAGGGGTCCATCAACAAAATTATTTTTCTTTCTGTGTTGAACTTGATACATTCAGAAAATTTTCTAGTATTCTGACTTTTGCATTTAAGTAACTTGACTCTAAGGAGAAAGCAAATCTTCTAAATTTTTTTAACTGATAATTCTGATTAAAAATTGTTCAGGTTTGTTTCCTCCTTTTAAAATTTCTGTTCTAATCTAACTCTGCTTGACTAATTACATGACGGAAAAATCTTTGATGGTTTGTAAGAGGCTGCCTAACCACTTTTAATTTTGGAAGACAGAGTGCAACTTCATCTCTCCCACAGAATACCATCAGGTGCTCCGGGGTGACTCTCTCCCAGGCTCCGACTCCCTGGAGCATCCCCGAATGAGATGGATAGGCCTATGGCGTCATAAAGGCTTTTATCTACTCTAAAGTTGAGCACTTGTCTCGCTAGCAGCCAAATCCCAATTTGAGAACAATGTGAAAAAGAATATGGAATATAGTAAAGCCCCAGAAATAATTTTATAGATTTTAGAACATAGAATAAATATTTCTCATTCTTTGTGATTAAATTTTCTTGCTGGGGAAAGATATAGTTTTTAAAATGTCAGAATTTTAAAAAAGGATGTATAAAATAGAATTGTATTTTTCTCACTGAAATTTAGCTCTTCCAGGCATGTTTTAAAAGGAAAAAAATGTTTTGTTTTACTATCACTTGCACACTGATAGTCTGTTCTTTTGTGCTAATTTTAGTGGCTTTTCTGTGACATATGGCAGAGCTAGTATTTGGCCTTCTTTGTCCCTTCGGTCCAGATGTTCTGACACTTTCATTTACCTTCATCAGTGTAACCAAGACTAGTTCTATCTGCCACCTCCAGAGAGTTTCTATATATAGCTCTGTGAGTTTCTAATCCCAGTTTCACTGATAACGTACAGCTGGCTGAGAGGTTGACATTACCTCCTAAGAACACTAAAAATGGCTTGTGAAGGATTTTTCTCCTTTCTTTTTAAAATAAGAATGACCAGCAGCCAAATAGTTCATTTGGCTTTCATTAAACCACACATTATTAGGAAAACTGCCTTTCCTTTATGAGTATTTATACCTTTGTGAAGAAAAAAATGAAATCTTTTTGCTTACTCTCATCTAAAGCTCCTGCTCATCCCACCCCCTCAATCTGTCCTTGGGTTCCGAATCTGATGTGTAACTGCTGGGCAGAGAAAAGGGAAGAACTGTCTTTAAAAAGTGAGGTGATGTGAGAAGACATTTTGCACAGTTCTGATTTTACCACAATTAACACACCACTGTCCTACTTGTATTTAATTGCTTTTAATACACCACAATAAAATACATTTAGTAGGATCCCTTCTTGATCTCCAAATAGTGAAAAGGCTACAGAGGAAGATTAAATATAAACTGAATCCCTTATTTTTAAAATATATATCAAAAGAATCAGAAACAAGCTATTACTTAGGCTTGCCATTTAATTCTTTTGTCACTTCTGCTTTCAAATAATAAGCAACAGTACTTAAGTCTAACATTAAGAATGATCTGATCAGCAACTAGATGAATTAACTGAGAGGAAAAATTCACTGTAATTTAATAGATTCAAATTAACTATTTTCATCATTTATAACAATCAAAAAGAATGCTTATTAAGAGTAAGGCATCCAATGATACATAAAAAGATAACTGTCAAAATTTTCTCAGTGAATCAGCAATCCTGTTTGCTTTTTATAGGAGAATTTTCTAGATTGTTGGCAGGAGGATGCTAACTTAAGTTTTGCTGTGGATAACAGAACTTAAAATACTAGCAAACCCACCACCGTTCCAATTGAGTTCAGATCCATGATTAGAAGAAAGATTACCCAGCTAGGCAATGATAGGAGCTATAAACTTATTTAGAGGCTTAGGAATGGATCCTAAGCTTATATGACTGCTGTATAATAATCCGATGCTTAGAAGATCCTCAGTATAACATAATTGCTTTTAGCTGTAATCCTAATATGTTATTCTAAATGATGGAGGGGTAATTTATTAAAAGTGAATATTACTGACTGTGCCACATTTGATTAAAATTATATTTTAAGAAGTAAAAGTAAAAATATAAATTATTCATTTTGAAATTTGCAAGCTTTAGTACTATCATCAAAATAGCTGAGAAGTACAGGCTATTTTCAATATGACTAGATAATCATTTTCAGATGTTTATTAATTATACTATAAAAGACTTTCAACCATATTGTGAAGCCAAAGTGCTATCATACTTACTAAACGTTTGCCATCATAGGAAATGGTGGTAATAAGCTCTTTTTATCTTTAATCTTTCATCTGCTAAGACCTTAACAGACCAACAGTTAAATTAATTAACTTGTCCCAAGACCAATCTATATTTTTGCAAAGCCTACATTCTCAATCAACTCATCCAACTTATGTTCTACTTTACTAATGTATCCATCCTCGACTGTTCCTTATTATATACTACAAAAATCTGAAAATCTGAGCATTATACACACACACATCTCGAGAGAAAAAGAAAAAAACATAGTGAGAGAGATATTTAAAAAAATACAACAGAAATAGTCTGATAGGAGTGTATTACTTATAGCATATATACAAATGAATGTCTTTTGAGATAGACTAAGCATGTCATTTGCTCAGATAATTTTTATCTGAATCATACTTGCTGCTCATTTTGCTATAGTAGAATGGTGACTACCTTTTAAAAGTCCACATCAGCTATGTTATTGCTTATATAGAACATGTTTCTGTTTCCCTAAAAGTTCTATGAAGTGCACAGAAGTGCAAGTTTCATATGGTATCATCACCATGGCTTAAATTATTGCTTGAAAGGTTGTTTATAAGGTATTGCTAGGGAATCATTTTTAGCTGAATGTACAGTTCAACATGAAAAGTACAGAGTGAGACTAAGTATTAAGTTGGTGATTTTTCATAACTTAACCATCAAAGGATTCAGAAATAAGGCTGTCACTTCGACAATTGCGTCTTTGTCCAAAAGTGTATAGTTTATATATCTGTGGTGAAGATCAGCAAATATTGTAACATACTGCACAGCTCTGGCAGTAATTAAGAAAATGGTGCCATGTCTAGCATTCCTAATAGCCCTATAGTGAGCAATATTCATCCCTCATGCTTATCAGTGTTGATTTCTGTCTCTAATAAGTTTGAAGACTCATACTCAAGAAGCAGACCATAAATTTGAAATCAACGCTAAATTAAAACTTGTGAAACAATGCTATGAAGCTGAGAGCATTTAGCCTTCAAAATAACTACGATTGAAATAACATATTTCTATCTCTGTCAACTTGTATTTACTCCTAGTAATTGGGGTTATTTGAATACCCTTCAATGATTCCCAAGTCTGGCTATATATTACCATTACCTAAGGGGATTTTCTAAGTACAGATTCCTAGGCCGCACCTGTGACCTACTGAATCGAAATCTCTGAAGGTAAAGCCCAGTAATTTGTATTCCTAAAAGATTCCTAGGTAATTCTTATGAAGCCAGCTGGATACTGCCAAGCTAAGTTGATCCAATGAACAGCATCATTTCTTAATGAGGATGGGATGGCAACAAGAGACTAGACTGAAGCCATGTGGTCTGCTCACAATACATTAGAGATAAAAACAAACTTTACTTCTCTACACCCAAAGTCCTTCCAAAATGTCACTTCTTTAATCTGAAAATAGCTACATTCGACACATACACACACACAATATTCATTACTCTATAAGACTAAAACTATTTTATAATATGAGATCAGCTGTGATTTTTTCTGTTATAAATACATTGATGACATTTTTTAATGAAAGGAAGAAGGAAGGAAAGAAAAAACAAAGGAAAGAAGGAAACAGAAAAGTGGCAGGACAATAATACTTAGGTTTCAATTGTTTGAATCAAGTGTGAGGAAGGAATTTTGCACACTATCTCAGTATATTCTGACAAGATTTATGTTAATCTGTATATAATATCAGTGTCTGTTCTTCAGTCACCCCCATGAGGATGCTGAAATTGAGTCCATAGCTGGGGTCAATTTATCCATTTAACAATAAAATTTGTTCAATCATTTTAACACAATTTATGCGTATGTTAAATCAGCTGGTTGTGAATTAAGTATATTCATATCAGAGCTACCCACAAAGGATCATCATTCAGAATAAAATATGTTAAACTTTAAAAAGTCTCTCGCAAATCATATTTTTCAGGCTGTATCTAATAAGATATGTTTATAGAACCTCTGAAGTGACAATTTTTGTGAATATCTGTAATCTCATATAAGAAATAACCAGGTTACAATATAGGGCTTGGTTCTTGAACTTCGAGTTTATAGGTGTTATTGGCTGAAAGGCATCTGGTGCCACCAAAGCCTATTTAGAGTCAAATATATTTCGTTCTAAAGGAACATTCAGTGAAGTTATAACCTTGTGCTTGGAATCAGACTGTTTTTTGAAGAAAAAGCAGAGGGAGGAGCTGTAGATGTAAGTAGTACCCAGCACAACTGGAAATGGTTAGTTCACTTCAAAAACACATTGTTACTTGGGTCTGAAGTTGTGTAGATCTTCCTATGAGCTTGAAATGGGCATCAGAAACTCATCTTGTGGCCATGTTAGGTTCAGAGGTTCAGAAAGGATGGTGTTTGATAGGGCCAGACCTGAGGGGCTGGGATGGTTTCCAGTGACAGCATGGAGTAAGAGAGGGTCTAGGCATGGGCTACATAGTGCTCAAAATGCATGACAAGATAGAAACCTATGCATAGAAACTTTACTTTCTGATCCACAACCCACCCTCGGCATCCAGGAACCCAAGGAGCCTTTGAGAAATATATTTAATGATGGTCCTAATTTTGAGCTCCCTCTCTATACTTCACAGCCTCATATACACTATTTCAATTGGTAGCAATATAATCCTGTACAAAACACTAAGCCTCTTAGTTTTCCAAATTCTCTGTGGCTTTGCCTTTTGTATGTATCAATTTAATTTTGCTTTATTGCTGGAACCCTTTGTGAGTGCTTTTAAGTTGTTGTCCTGTTTTGCTCAGTTTTTCTTGGAGAGGCACACACTTCTGCATTTTCACAATAAAACACTATATACTTGATACCATTGTCACTGGACAAGAGGAACAATTGTGAGACCGTGAGAATTCATGTTTGAAGTGCTAAATCCCCAAACTCACTCTCAAATCTTAGTAGGTCATAGTTCACATATAATCAGATATTAAAATGGAAACCCCAAATAATTTAAAATATAAGAGATAAATATTGAGGCAGATTTTAAATAGTTGGGTCCTTCACACCACACTACACAGTCAATAGACCCAACTATATGTGTTCTCCAGGCATTGAGTATTTTTCTTTTTATTATGGCTAATGTTACCTATTTATTAAGGTTCATAAAGCAACATGGCACAGATGTTTTCAGTACATACGGGGGTTTCTGACTTTGTTAAATGCCTGATTTATTTGCAAATGATGACAATTTCTCTATCAAAATGACACTGATGCCAATGAAAAGCTTGGATACTGATGGCTAGTCATAAAGTAACTTCTTCAAATTCATTGTTTGAAAGAAAACTAAAACAGAGGAGCTGTAGGTGCCAAATTATATTTAAAATATCCCTTTTAGAGGGGGTTCAAGCCATTTTCCCAGTTTAATACCACTTGATTTCTAATGAGACATCCACTTAAATTCCTTTTAATCCACCACACTAAAATGCATGATGTGTGTAATAGTTTGTAGGTGAGAATTCTATATAGATGTTAGTCAGATAAAGTACCAACTACTACTCATTGATATAGTCACAATTTCTAAAGGAAGATATGTGGACTGTATAATATAGGACAAAAATATAATGCTTTTCCACAGCTTCTAAATTCTATGACTGCAGCTAGAATGAATAGCCATTTTAAACAGTATCTTGCAAACATATATAGCAACAGTGTAACTATAATAAACTGTACTAGGTTGGCAAAATGGTAACAGATTAGACCATTGCCTCAGTCTATAGCTTCAACGATATATTTAGATTATATTATGTAAAAAATGTACTTTTTATTTGGTCTGTGATATATAATACAGATCTCTGGCATAGTCTTCATTGTGACCTTTGTGACAATGTAAACAGCCACTTCTTCACTAAGTAAAATTATTTAAACTAAAAAAGAGTTTGTTATTCTTCTGACAAACTGAATGTATATACAGTCCTTGTCTTGGGCTGTATTACTATCACCAGATCATAAATGGTGATTTTCAATGATTATTTTAAAATATGCTCCCCATAGATGATCTTAAGTATAGAGAGAATAGCCATATGTTTAGAGTAGTTGCTTAGACAAATCTTTACAAGAAGCAAAGACAGATTGGATGACTCTTGAAGTCCTTTTCAGCCTTACAGTTACAGAACACGTTGTTTACCACCAAAACATTTATTGATTTACCATATCATAATAAGCTCTAAGTGACTGTGCAGTATAAGCATAAGTGACTTCAGTGAGCTTGATTCTCTCTCCATGCTCTTGTGCTATAAGAAGTCCATCAGTGTAGCTAAGGTGTTTCTTATTCCAGGCATGAGGACTGAGGTGCTCCTGGCCTGTTCTGTCCACACTGACTGTATACCTGGCCCCAGTTCCCTGTGAAGGGAATGCGTTAATCTTCCTATCCTCAGTCTACACAGCCACCTGTAAACACTGTGGCCTTTCACTTTATGTGGTTAAACAGAGACCTAGACTCAGGGAAGAGAGGAAAAGGCAAGGATTCAGAGAGCTAAGGGCCTAGGTCTTGTCCCACAGGAAGCATTGCACTAAGCCCCAAGGCAAGGACAGAGTTCAACAATTATGACCTTGATCACCATTATAACAAATACTTTGCATATCTAAGTGTGTTTTCTAGCCACACATTTAGAGAACTTAAAAACACTAATTAATAAAGCCTTACAGACTACACTGGACACTAGTGAGTAAGCTCCTTGGCTGAGTTATGTCATTACCAAATTATAATGCAGCCAAATTCCCTGACCGGAAGAAGAAATATATTGCATTTGGTAGACATAAGCTGCCAATGAGTGTGCCTACTGGAGTAAGAAAATGGCCACCCCAAAGTTTTAAGAAAAGAAATACTTCAACTCATTAATCTCAATAGAAACTTAGGTTTTATATCTGATCCAAATAGAAGGACTCTGGGCACTGTGCTCCTAATTTCAAGGTGAGTCTGTAATAATATTTTCATGCAGGGTTAATTATTGGAAACTGGTCCTCATTTTAACAGAACATGCGATGAAAACCTATCTGTAACTATGGTGACTACTGGGTCTGAAGGTTAGACCTACTTCAGTGTTCTGAAAGTGATTCACTGACTGAAAAGCCACATCAATCAAACTGCAGAAGAACATTTTTTTTTTTTAATTTCAAAGCCATGACATGGATTTTTTCCTTGCTTTTTATTATGCAAGAAGAAACGACACCCTACACCTCTTTTGCAGTAATGCCGGTGTCTAGGAATTCGCTCCCAAGAGTGGCCTTAGGAGGCAGCCATTGGGAAGTGGGGGGAGGAGAGAGCATGAACATGTCATTTCGTAGGATACTGTTTATTAGAATGCAGTTTAGTATGCTGCAAAAACTACCTATATTTGTAAGTGCTAGTTGCAAAAGGTCCAGTATAGAGAGCATTTTATTTTAACTGATATTTGTTAGAAGATGGCAAAAGACCTTTCTTTAATCTTGGTTACAGATATATCTGCTATTAGGAAATTCCATTTCCTCTGGATTCTATGCTACATTAATTAAATCTAAAAGATATATTTACTAAGCAGACATACAATGTTTTCTCAACATCTGAAATCCTTGGTTATATGTATTCTCAGTCCAAGCACTAATGTCTCTAGACAAGTAAAACTATATTCAATTAATAGGTTAGAGTTACATAATATACCAACTATACAGTAGCAGATTCCGAAGATCTAATAATGTTGTGTGAAATGTAATTATCTAGAAGAAGAGACATGTATAAAAATAGGTAATATCCCTAAAATATTTTGCTGAGTTACAGTTCTTCCTGCCAGGAAGTTTACCACACTGCCATGATATATGTATGAAATGTCTATTCAGAAAAACAAAATTAGAAAATATTCTTCACATACCAACTCACTAAATGTAGGAATATATAATCAAAACTGGCTCTCAAAAGTGATACAAATATATAGGGAAAGATATCTGTATGTGTGACAAACAAGGGAACGTGAAATCTATATATTGGTTAGCTTCGAAAGGGGACCCATACTTATAATTAACATATGTATGATCAAAAACACTCATATGGATGGACACGCCTCATTCCCCCCACACCCTCCAGTTTTTTTATTGACAGTCATCACCCACCTTTTTCTAGGATTATTGCCTGACATAACAGAAATTCCGCTGCTTGTTCTCAGCAAAGCAGTGAAAGAGAATCTCTCTCCACAGTTCTGCTGGGACCCATGTTCTGGGCTTGTGCTTTTGGAGGAGTCTCTGATCCATCGCAGGTCTCAGAGGCTTGTCTCCCGGAGGAACATGGTGCCAATGTTGTAGGAAACCTTTTTTATTCTTGATGAAGAAAGAGAAGGCTTTGGTGGCTTAGGACCAGTCCTTACCTCCAGGAAATAGCAGATCCCAGGGATTTCCTTTGGAAAGTTGTCTGGAAGCTCTTCACGGGACCGAGGAATGAACGTGAAACTTTCTTCCCGTTTTAATAATCTAAGAAGAAAATAGAGATAGTGTGAGTCAAATAAGCAGGAGAGATGTGAATAAATGGACAGAAATGTTAAAGATTCAGGAAGCCAATCAATGGTTGTGCTGATGTCAATACCTCTATTCCTTTGTATTGATGTGGCCATCATAGGATTCTAAATATTTGGAAATGTTATTTCTCAGGAAAGATCCCTTCATGCTACAATAATAATAAAAACACAAAGCTGTTCTCGGTACTACTTGAAAATATTTGTTCAAGCTTGATTTCTTTCTAAAGAGCATTAGTTGAAAATATTGTTCAAATTTGATTACTTCCCTAAACAAAAGGCTAAAGAAACTGCATAATATAAGTTTTTATTCAAACATGAAAGGTTTAACCTTTATGTTTTTTAAAACCTGCCCATATTCTAGAGCATTCCTTCAGTTTTCTAGATTCTCAATAAGTTTTAAATGTGTGCCCTTTGTCTCAGACACGTAAATCAAGTCTTTAGTTTTGTAGAACAACGTTCATGACTCCGATGTCTCTGATATTGATGACTGACTTCTGACAATACGCATTTTCTAAACTCAATAGCATTCTTGGTCCAATAGCTTAATTCATCCCTTCCAGTCACACTTAAAGACTCTTTTCCAGTACACTAACACTGGAGATTTACTCTTGTCCAGTTCCACGAAAAGTTCAGTTTGACACTCAGACCTAAAAATGTGACCCAGCAATTCTATCTATCTATCTATCTATCTATCTATCTATCTATCTATCTATCTATCTATTTATTATGCCTATAGCACCCGATCTTCCTAGCTGGTCTCCCATCCAAGTGCTAAACAGGCCCAACTCTGCTTAGCTTCCAAGATCAGATATCTGGGCTTGTTCAGGGTGGCATGGCCGTAGACCATGGACCGTGGCTCCACTGGGGTGTGAACTCAGGACCTTCTGCATGTAAAGCAGACATGCTAACCACTACACTATGGAAACACCTTCCCCAGCAATTCAATTTAGTTCAATAACTCATAGGCAGTTTCTTATTGCCCAAGAAATGTCTCCTAGACACTCTTCAGAATATAATGATAAGTAGAACACAACCAAAGAAGCTCAAAGGTTTATCGACAGAGACAGAAAATGAAAGAAGTAGAAAATAATAACTAAGTAACAAAAACACAGTAATAGAAAAGTAATATGAAACAAAATGGGCTATATATCATAAGAAGGTAGATATAAATGGTGTTGAAGTCTAAAAGAGGAAAAATGTTTGCAGGGGAGGACACAAAGCCTTCATAGAAGAGATGGTGCTTAAAAATGGGAAGACTTTCACCAAGTGAATGCGAAGTACAACATAATCTAAGGTTTAGACACCAGAAAATTATGAACAGGTTCAGCACGTTTCCAACCATTTGATAACATCACAGAATAAGGTAAGAGTGAGAGTTAAGGCTGAAGTAGTAGGTTAAGGCAAAGTTTTGAAACCTTAAACTAAAAGTTTAGACTTTATTTGGAAGGCACAGTGGAACCAAATTCATCACCCTTTTCCTAAAAATAATTCATCCTCGTAAGACAGGTTAATGTTAACAAGTCATGCAATGTAAGAGATGGGCTGGGTAAAAGAAATCATTGTGACAGAGAGGAAGCAAAGTCAAAAAAGGCAATGAGTAGAGGGAGAACAAAGGATGTGTGAAAATGTAAAATTATTGCACGAGCAATGATAATCATCTATACACTAAGGAAAAGAATAAAAAATAATCTTTCCTTTTCAAACATCATTAATGGATAAAAAATATTCTCTGAAAATAACAGTTGATGGTTCTAATAACTACTACAATATGAACAATCTACATTTACTTTTATGAAACAGAGTTGTAATATTTTGCTTTGTAAAGGATTTAAAAATAGTTCTAATTCACCATTCCTTAAAAAATATCACACAATGATTATATTAACAGGATATAAGGAAGTGGAAGTGAGGCTCTAACATTTCAGAATTCTTTCAAATGCCTTATTTCATTTCATCCATATAACATAATCCTATGAGAAAGTAAAATATGCTCTTCTCTAACACATTTATGGAGGGTGAAAGTGAGTCCAAAATAAATTAGAGTGATTTGCTCATGGAAGAAGCAAGACAGTGGGCACTGACACTGGAATCCAGCTCAGTTAATTCCTACTCAAGCTTAGCCCTACAGCAAATAATAAGACTATACTAATATAGTTTCCACCACAAAGCAACTAAACTGAGATAGAGGTGGGGAATTAACGACAATCAGAATGGAAGATGTCAGTACTATGTGATTTTTATTTTCACAGCATTGATTTTCTTTACATATACAATATAATCGGTCACTTCAGATATATGTTCAGATTCTCTAAACAATAGTTTAACTTATCAATGAATTCCACAACGACTTTGCTTAGCTCAATTAGAACGATCATTGATGTACACATGTGGATATCAATCAGTGATGCCAATCAATCAATAAACATTGGCTGAGTGTCTGTGACATGCTAAAATAAAATAGTACTCTTAATGGAGGAGAGTAAGCAGGATGCACTGAATGATTTAAAAAAAAAAAAGAAATAGTGATAGAAACAAATTAGCAATACAAGGCAGTATATGGTACTACACATGATACGATCTAAATTTTCCTAAATTCTGTAGGAAAAAGGAAGAAATGATGGCTGTGGATTTTAGTACGAAAGTCAAAAACCAGAGCAATAAAGTTCACTTCCACCGACAATAAAATAGATCATAAGCTTAATCTTTCCAACAAGTTTCCTTAAAGACCCATAATCAACAAATGAGAGAGAGCTACATTTCCCTCTCCCGATACTTTAAGCTCTCTAATTTCTCTTTCCCAGCTTGCTTGCTTCACCAAGGTCTTTATATTTTGCTATAATTGAGATTTTCTAACAGTGAAAAATAAATTGGGGTTACATCTATGAACGTACTCATAAATGGCTAAAAGAAGAGTGTGCTAGCTGCTTCGGATGTCAGGACTTAAATAACTCACTGCACTTTGCTGGGAGGAAACTCTTCACAATAAATTGATCTCTTGACATTTTAAATACATCTCATATAAACCATGCTGAAAAATCACAGAGACAACAGTTTTTATGGAGTTTTATTTTTGTTCGAGTAAACATTTTGGTGTTAACAAACTAAATACAGTTTTATATTTCAATAATAAAAATGAGAGCACAGAAGAATAAATTGGTCCAGGCTTCTGTGATACCCAGGAGTTAGTAACCTTTGTATATATGAACAGTGAAGTACAACATTCAGATAATTTCCAGCAGGACAATCTGAATGAGTTATGAGTGAGTCTGTGTGGGAGGTCAGGGGAAACGTTTCACACAGCTTGCCTGGTGATGACATGAGTCATGGTGCTGGGTAAATGATCAAATGTGCATACAGGAATTAGGAATTTTAGACAGTGATCACCCCCAGAACTTCTGATCCCCTCTGAAATGCTTTATTAAGCCCAAATCCCAGGGCTGGCTCTAAAGCTCTGCCTAACAATCCATTCGTTCAGCAACTTAGGACTGGAAGCTTAGATTCTACATAAATCTAAATTAATCCCTAGCTGTAATCCCCTACTGGTTGATATACAACCTGGGAGTTTCAGCAACTTGTTTAGTATTAGGAAGCCACACAAATCATAGTTTACCTGCCTGTCACCCTTCCTTCTCTCAACAGAGTTTTTTTACATATTGATTTTCAAGCTGCTTTGGATCAATGGGCGGCCCCCAAGCATGCAAGAAGCTTGATAGCATGGAGGTGCATGGAGCTGCTCTTTCACCACTGCAGACACGAAGCTGCTTTCTGATCCACTCAGCTCTTGTTTGAGTGCCCGTTTTCCCATGTTTTCACCAACTAACAACTGTTGTTGGTGTTTTTTTTTTTTTCCTTGGGTAGGGGGTGTGTTTTGCTTGTTTATTTTAGTCTTTCTCTTTCATGTTAAAAGTGTTCAACAGAAGACTAACATCCTTGGAAGTCTCTAGTTAAGTGTGAAGTATTAAAATCTGATTGGATTTATGAGTGGCAAAATTTTGTGGAAATGTAGGTTTCCCCTGACCATTTCATTAGGGCTCCCAAATATCCATATATTTAGTGTTTTCCCTTGGACTGATTTGCTCAAGAAACAATGTTGCAATCATTCCTGTGGGATTATACCTGGCTTCCGTAATTCTGGAAGCTGAATGAAGGAAAGAGGCTGGGAATCTCACTGATCAGTATGTAGACTTTTCCTTAATCCCCTTTATTCACCTGCCTGCGTTTAGAGCCCCTTTGGCTCAATATCTCAGAAAAACAAACCTCTTATATACTACTAGAGTTCCTCCCCCCACCCCCAAATCTACTTTTTTCTTACTACCCAGTTGGAAACTACATTTCCCAATTTCCCTTGCACTAAGGTTCTGAGTGATTATTAGGTTCCCACAATTAGATTCAGTTGCCTGATTTGAGTGGCAGAAGTGAAATAGATTCTATTTTCCTTTGACAACTGACTATTAACACTGGCTATCAAGATTACAGTTTTACAGAAGGACCCAGTTTCTAGCTTCCTAAGTGTGAAGAAAGTGGCCCAGTATTGGTGGCTTTTTCAACTGACTGGAATACATATTTTGGCATACATTTTTCAGCTTCCTGATATTCAAAGGCTGGTATGGCTGTGGCTCCAGAGGTGGGAGTTTCCCCGACTAGTCAGTTTTATAGTTTGGGTACATCATTTCAAGATATCCAGCTTGGAACCTGTTCTTTTATCCGTTCCATTGATTCTATAAGCATATCATTCCTTGCATTAAATCTTTCTGTTTAAAATATATGGAGTGGTTTCTACTTCTTGTATATTCTCTGGAGTTTCTCTAGTCATATGTTTAACCTTGTAGATTAATCCTCTAATTAGCTTTCTCTTTGTCTCTGTCTGTCTGTCTCTCTCTCTCTCCATGTGTGTGTATAATGCTATTTAGATTTAGAGCGAATATGTTTGCTTCTTATCTGTACCCTTTTCTGTAGGACCTGAGACTTCAGCTTTCTCTAATGTACTAAGCCAAATACCACTCATGTACACATTTTCCATCTGCATGTCTTCCATTAAGTTCTTTTTCATTCCTTGTATGTACATGCTGGAAGAGGTTTATACTTCTTTTATGGCTTTACTACCATTTCATTATTGTTTCGGAAGAGATTAATGATAAATTCAGGTGTTCCATCTGCTGGGTTAAATTAGAAGTTTCTGTTGTTGCTAATTATTCATCTGAATATCTTTTTGCCAAGGAATGTATTTGGACTAATTATAATGGAATTAGATACTATGTCTTAGAGTGTTGGGAAAGGATGACAGTTCTGAAAAATGAAAATGAAAAAATGAAGATTCCTTGTATTTTGTAAGTATTCTGTAGTTCCTGATTTTTTCCTATTCATTTTCTTCTTTCTACCTGAGTGGAAGAAAAGAAGAAACTGTGCTCTGTATTTCTGCTTTGTGCTTCACTGCTCCAAGATCTGATGCAGTTTGAAGTTAGGCCCAGTGAAACTATAGTTATTGAGTCAGGTAGGCAGCATAAAATCCTCTGAAATTTAATGATTCATTCTCTGAAAATAACACTTAAGTCCAAATAAGGAAAGTAAGAATCGAGCTCACTGTGAAATAAAACAGAAGAAGGATCTCACCAAATTATTATGCTTTTTAAGGTTACAAACATTTTAAGTTGCAGATTTCATGGCAATTTTCTAAGATTGTTACTTTGCAGATTTTAAAATTCAGGCTAATGGATAAGTTATCAAAAAGGGATACTTTCCCTGTATGGTATCCTGAAAATTTTAAGGCAAGAAGCCTCAGAGACACTACTGTGACACCCCACCTCATTTCTTTCTGCAATCACCCTGAGTTAACAGTTAATAGCAAATCATACTTACTATGGATTTCATAGTCTGAATACTTAGTGTTTGCTAGAGCATGCACATTCTGACATGCATTTCCTGTTTGACTGCCAAAAGTAATGCTTGTTAAATTCTTGAATTTCAAAATGCTGAATAGCTAAAGATGATTCCACACGATTGGCTTCTGCAGACATTGTCAATTTTGACCTTTAATAGCCTAAAAACTCCCTTTAACAAACTAAATATCAATAGAATTTAAAATTCAAAATACTAAAAATTTTTATGTCTACAGGCAGAACTTAAAAAAGAGATGACAAATGAGGGATTATAAAAGATAACTATAATTAGTACTTATAAATTAAACA
>NW_011888920.1:3178263-3184033 GCF_000151845.1 Pteropus vampyrus
TTGATTTAATAATCCAGTAGCAGTTCTTAACACTTTCTGAATTATAGGCCACTATGGAAATCTAGTGAGAGCATTAGAAAAACTTCTTTCCAGAAAAGTACACGTATGAGTACACACACAAAGTGTGTCAGGAAACTCAAATACACTTACCCTAAGACTTACTTAAATGCTACGCAACATCCCATCCGCCAACAGCACCACTTTTACCCATGTTCTACCTTAGATTTCTGTATCAGATTTTACTTGAATTGGTTCCATAACCACAAAATGTCTAAAAATTACTTTTCTTCATGGCCTTTTAAGCTAAAATATGAACATCTAAAAAAATTCAGAAAGTGTCCTTTATCTTTTATAATTGCAAAATAAACACTGACCTCTAGATCACTTGAAATGATGCCATTTTTTAAAGAAGAAAAAGAAAAATGTGGGTCGGTTTTCCCCCTTGCATTAGATTATGCTTAATTATCTTAGTAACTAATTTTCACTTTACCATGATTCAAATAATGTAGAGAGTTTAGTCAAACTTGGCATTATTTATAAACATTGTTATTTGTGGCCAATAAATAGCTATTACTTATAATTCATAGAAATTCCTTTTTGTGTGAAATTAATGTGTCCTTATAAGAACTATTGACATGAGCCAGATTATAATCAACCAAACCATAAAAAAATCAATTATCAGACCCACTGTTTAATTTCCTATATATGAAATAAAAAATAACCATTATTACACAGTACTATATATATATTTTTGCATTGATTCTGACAACTACTTTAAGCAATCAGACCTATATAAGTGAGCTAATAGGTAAGTACATACAATTTTTACTATAAAAATAACTGTAATATTATATTCTGATACTAAAAGACCTCACTGTTATGATCTTAAATGTACTGGTAAATATATGGAATGATTGAGGTGGGATATTGTAAAGGTCAAAAAATTAGGCCAGATTTATTTTTAAAAATTAGGAAGGTTTATGATTTCCAATCCTTAGAATTATATTTTCTGGGGAAAATGCTACTTTGTGCAGCAGGGAGACAAAAGAAGAAAGAGCAAAATCAAAATGTCTAAATGAGTAAAATATCTCATTCAATTTTGCTAGATGTGACTTTTATTGGCACATTTAAAAGGGTAATATTAATGTTGCCATCTGTAACTGGAAAAACAGAAATATAACTCTTGAGGAATAGCTCAGGTTTTCCTCTTGGGAAAACTATGAAGTCATTTGTCTTTACTGATTATTTTTCTTTTGTAAAATATATTGCCTACTATTTTGGTGCTTCTATAAAGGATAAGATGATCAATAAAGTCACTTAAAAAGACTGATAGGACAGTCTTTTAATCAACCCAAATACTTTTTATTTTCTTTAAATAGCAAGTCACTTGTACAAATGAGCATTTTGATTTTTTAAAAATAGGAGGTTACAAGTAAACTACTAAACAGGAATTTCTCGAAGTTTGTTGGATATCTTTCCCCATATTAAGTATAGGAAGACAAGTATTTACCGTATAGTATCTCAGTCTTGTATATTGGCAAAAGAATAGAAGCAGATTTTCTAGCTAGTGTTTTTAACTAGAATTTATAACTTTTACATGCAAAGAAAAATATACCTAAGAAACTTCATGTTTCTTTTACTACTCCATGCATACCTCAATATACTAGAAAGATGTATTCCTCTAAATTGTCTATGAAGTAAAATTCTGAATAGCAAGCCTCTATTCTCAGCAACTTTTATTATTTGCATTAGACACAAAATGTTTTAGCCTCACAGAAACAGAAAACAATCTTCTGTTTAACTTGGAAGCCTCTATTTGCCATAGCTTTATTGTATACACTCGTGTTTAGATCCAGAGTTAAAGATACTGATATGGTCAGAAATTTGGAGACACCAAGTAATTATTTTAGGAAGAACATACCTCTTCTTTATTACCTTGAGTATGAGAACTCCAGGAAAGCAAAAGTGCAACCTGGGCATGTTTATATTTACAGAGACAGGAAAGGAGATTAGTGGACATTTGGTCCTGTCTAAAATGTCCATGGAAATATCTGGCCCATTGCAAAGGTCCTTGATATTTGGTCCTGTCAAGTAGTCCATAACACTTATTGATATTTTTTTTATAGGATTAATACATAAAAAAAACTGTCATGTTTTATTAGTCCAATAATTGTGTTGTGGCTGTTTTGCCAACAATAACCCTTCTTGCCTCTGTAGCCTAACTGGTAACTGCATATGGAGTCAAGTAGATGCGTTGGCATGGACTAAATGTCTCTGAGGGTGTTTTGGAAAGGATCAAATGTCCTGCAAGGGGAAAGGAACAGAATCTCCCTTGCTTGCTCCCTACCACTCTCTTTACCATCCTCTAGCAGAGTCATTGTTAAAGACTTAATGTCTGTGTCCTTGCAAAATTCACTTGTGGAAACCCTACCCCTCAATATGAAGGTGTTAGAAGGTAGGGCCTTTGGGAACCAGTGAGAATTAGATGAAGTCATGAGGGGAGAGCACTCACGAACAGAATCAGTGCCCTTATCTGAGTCATGAGAGCACTTGTTTCCCCGCTCTTTTTCACTGTGTGAGGATACAAGAAGTCAGCCACTTGAAAGCTACAAAAGGTCTCTCACCAGAACCCGACCATGCTGGACCATGATCTTCGACTTCTAGCCTCCACAATTGTGAGAGATATATTTCTGTTGTCTATAAGCCACCTAGTCTATGGTACCTTGTTAGAGCAGCACGAAATGACTAGTTCAGTCTTGTAGCAGGTTTGTCCCTTCAGGAATCTATATCTTTAGTTTCCAGAGCACTCATCTTGCAAAAGTCCTTTTCTTCCAAAGATTTTTTTTTTTACATAATTGATACATTAAAAAGAAAAAGTATGCTTAACTCACAGGCTTGCTTTGCTTTTCTCATTTTATAGTTGATCTACTTCTGGACTTTTCAGAATGCCTATTTTTCATTCACTGTGAAAGGCCCATCTTCTGTTAAAACTAAGTTGTCTTTTAAGAGCTGCTATATAAACAGTTCACCATATTGGGAGATATACAGTGGAGCAGGATAGGGTAGTGGTTAAAGTGCAAAGATGAGCTAGTATAAGTAGGATTGGGACTATGGTTCTAGGCAGATCTAGTCCTTCGATTTTCCCCTTCTAGGTGGAAAAATGCCCCCACACTCGAAAAAATATGTCTATTTCAGAATCCCTGGAACCTGTTAGCAAAGATGTATTAAGGTGCAGATGCAATAAATGTTGCTAATCAGCTGACTTTAAAATAGGGAAATTATCCTGGATTGTACAATGGACCTGGTGTAATCACAGGGTCCTTAAAAGTAGAAGAGAATGGCAGAAGACAAGAATCAGAAATAGACATGACAATGAAAGTAGTGTCAGAGGGGTGCAATATTATTGGCTTTGTAATGGAGGAAGGAAGTCATGAGCCAAGGAAAACAGGTGTTCTCTAAAAGCTGGAAAAGGCAAGAAAACAGATTATCTCCTAGAACTTCCAGGAAAGAATGCAGCCCTGATGACACCTCGATTTTAGTCCAGTGAAACCCATTAAGACTTCTAGCCCACGAAACTGTAAGATAATAAATTTGTGTCATTTAAGTCACAAAGTTTGTGGTAATCTAATTAGCATATATGTAATTATGTACCTTCACTTAAATTTGGGGATTTTTTTTTTTGCATTTGAGATTTATTTTCTTTCAACCTTAAATATTATATACATACACCAAAAATTATATAGCTGCGATGTGCTAAACAGCATCCTCTTAACCTGGAGCTTATCAAAAGCTTAGAAAACTTGTAAACCTCTGGACCTGTCTGCGAGGGCAAGGACGCCACTCAGGCGACCTCTCTGATCAAGCCTGCAGTTTTGTAAGCTAAGGGCTGACAGAAGGCCCGGTGTTCATGGGAGAGAGGGCTGGCTCGCCTTGTGCAGTGAGCTACAGGCCACCTCCCAGCGTTGGCATTTCATAGTGGGAGGGGTGAAGTTCCTGGAGAGGCCCTAGCACTTGCCCAGGCCTTGGGTGTGTTGCTGCTCCTGCCTCCTTGGGTCCTGGGACCTGACCGAGCAGCAGGCAGACACTGGCATCAGGTCAATTTGGCTTCGAGAAAATAGTTTTATCACATGATTATTATTTAGTCATCCATAAGATGCCTTTGCAAATAAAAATTTGTAGAAATAAGCTGCTTACTAGCTCAGTACTGAGTGATAGTTCAAAATGCCTTTGCTCAAATTACCAAACCCACTGTTTCTTTGGGATTGCCAGATGAGGTCTGTAATTCAACCATCACACATCATTCAACATAGCTAAACTTATAAAATACAAGACTCAGTTCAGGAATAAGATAGTCTATTCCTTCATGGAAAGAACAGAATGAAGCAATAAATGAATGTCTAGCATATTCCAAGTATTAGGAACTTTATAAACATATTTAATCCTGACAATACTCTTCTGAAATAGGTACCAATTTTAAAAATGAGAAAACTAGGCCCAAAGAAATTAAGTGGCTAAACTTCACAGACAATAAGTTTTAAAGCCTGGATTCCAACCTTGGCACTCTGATCCTGGAGTTTGTGTACTTAGACACTACCCTATCTTGCTCCATTGTACATCCCCTGCTATAGTGAGCTGCTTATACAGCAGTGCTTAGAAGGCAAGCTGGTTTTAACAGAAGAAGGGGCCTTTTTAGTGAATGAAAAAGACATTCTGAAAAGTCCAGAAGTAGATCAACTATAAATTGAGAAAAGCAAAAATGTTCAAAGTTTGAGGAAAATTTCACATCAACGTAATTAAAAAGTCTTTTTGCATTTTTAATTTGCAAGTAGCAAGGAAATCTAATTAATGATTTTCTCAGGCAAATCATTAAATTATTCATGCCATTTCCAAGTTTGCTGAAACTGTCCTTAATATAAGCAAGTATTTCAGTTTCACAGATCAGTAGCTTGATATTAAAAGACAATTGTCTATAATGTGTGCATTATTTTAAAATTTGTATGAGTGGGAACAAAGATGGGTAAACATCACATTTATTAAAGTCAAACTCAAAAAATTCAAAACTCATTAAAGATTTCTGTTTGTCCAGAAATAAAACTAGCAATAAAGTGATCTAGGAGAAGAGGAAATGGTCCTTAGGCATTACTGCATGCAATAAGATGACTCACACACTAAATCTAAATAAATGAAGATCATCATATAAAAGTTATGGCCCTGATTTTAAAATAGTTCCCTATGTCAAAATGAATTTTGAGAAAACAATATCTGATCATTTCAACTCTAATATGAAATGGAAAGTAACCTAACTTATGTAATTACAGGTAAGTAATGTTCATGGCAACACTTTGTAATAATTAAATAGAAAAAAGAAACATAAGTGTTCATCAATAGAGGAATAGATGGATAAAAATTAAAATATAGTGTAGTCATACAATGGAATGTTGTATAGTAATTAAAATGTTGAACTAAAGATATATGTCTCAACATGGATAGATCTTAAAATATGAAATTAAAAAAATAGAGAAAGATGCATACAATGAAAAACCACGTACACAAATTAAAACATGTAAAGTAAAACTGCATACTTTATGGATATATATGAGAAATTTAATGTATAAAATAATTGACTTTTAAACACACCAATTCATGAGGGTATTTGTCACAAGAAAGTGAGGAACATTTTTTTGATTAAATAATAACTGAAGCAAATATAATAAAGTGTTAAACTCCAGTGATGGGATTTTGATGGGAATTGCATTAAATCTGTATAATG
>NW_011888920.1:3188923-3190701 GCF_000151845.1 Pteropus vampyrus
ACTGGATTGCTTCCCCTCCCCATCTCCTAATCTGTTCTCCTTTCTACAACCCTAGTGATTTTTTTTAAAGCACGAATCTGGTCTAGTCACTCCTCCACTTAAAAGTCTTCAATATCCTTCATTGTTCTTAGAGTTAGGTTGAAATCCCTTAACATGACTTAGCAGCTTTGGCTGATCTGACTTCAGTTTATTTCTCCATCCTCATTTTAGCCCATTCCTTCATATGCTCTATTTTAATTGTTCACTTGGTGCTTCAACCATCTAGTCTGTGGTCTCCATGAGGGCAGAGATCGTATTTATTCTATTCATCGTTGTTACATTAGTGCTTATTATAGTGTTTGGAATATAGTAGGTACTCAATAAGTAATTGTTGAAGAAGGGAAGGAGGGAGGAACACAGGGAGAGGGAAGAATAAGGTTATTTTGAGGATAGGTGAAATGAAAAAATATGTTTATAAAATATTAGTAGGAATTATATGATTCGAAGCCAATCAGAGAAACTATCTTTTAGAAAATACATGGCAGCTCAATGTGTCTATCTTTGCTTCTATTGTTTGGGGAATCTAGGGCAGACTATAACAAAACACAATGTTTCAGTGCTTGCAGTGGTTGAAATGATTCGGTCCTTCAGACCTATTGATCAGGGATTATCACAAATTTAATTAATGTGAAAAAATTATGAAAACTCAGAGACAGCACCAAAATGCACAGACCCTGTGTGGCTTGCGAGGTTTCCTTTATTGGTCTCATGTAAACAAAGCCAGCTGCAGCTACAATGACTAAGCTCAGGGCACGGACTTCTCATTCAGTGGATTCATTCTTTCTACATCATTTTTAAAAACTAAGTTTCCACAGCAGCTGTAAAGCTATACTAAGTTACACAAACATGAAAAGTAAGTATAAGCATCATGATGGAAAAAATCATAGCCATGATAAGAGGCTTTAGTTGAAGTGGTAGAGCTTCAGAAATGTTTTCTCAACTCGTGGTCTAGAACACAAAGTATCAGAATCACTCTCTCAACCTCTCTGCTGCAGAGAGGTTGCCAACGTTCAACTTAATATGGAAATTATTGTCAGATCACTGATATTATGCCCAGAATTGTGTTAGGAAATTGGGAGAAAATTAAGAGGTAAGCCTTATTCAAATACCCTAAAAATGACCCGTAGTTCTTAAGCAATTTTCTCTTGATTTGATATTTGTAATTTCAGTCCCCTTTCTCATCTGCTCTTCGGGAATCTGAAAATACTTGTCTTTCATCTAAAATACTTTAACTTTCCTCTATATAGATGTGATATCAAAAGTTTCAAAGTATTCACATTTTGTTTGTTATTATAATCAATTTTCGTTAACTATATATTTAAGTTTTCTGCTTGAGGATGTTTTTGTAGCCATGTTAATTAAAAAATGTCGCTGGTCACTATTTATACCTTACAGTTTTACAATATGATTTCTAAGTCATATATATCATGGTACTAATGAAAGAGCTTGCTTATTACACTTAGCATAATACCCTCTAGGTTCATCTATGTTGTTGCAAATGTTAAGATTTCGCTCTTTTTTTTTATGGCTGAGAAATATTTCATTGTATTTATATGTACATCTTTATCCAATAGTCCATTGATGGGCACTTAGGTCACTTCCACATTTTGGTTAATGTAAATAATGCTATGGGGACTGGATAAAAAAGGTGAAGTTACAAAATAGTCAAGGGGACGTAAAGTACAGCATAGGGAATATAGTCAATAATAATTGTAATAACTAGGTATGGTGCCAGGTGG
>NW_011888920.1:3190751-3196432 GCF_000151845.1 Pteropus vampyrus
TGCAGAGAGGTTGCCAACGTTCAACTTAATATGGAAATTATTGTCAGATCACTGATATTATGCCCAGAATTGTGTTAGGAAATTGGGAGAAAATTAAGAGGTAAGCCTTATTCAAATACCCTAAAAATGACCCGTAGTTCTTAAGCAATTTTCTCTTGATTTGATATTTGTAATTTCAGTCCCCTTTCTCATCTGCTCTTCGGGAATCTGAAAATACTTGTCTTTCATCTAAAATACTTTAACTTTCCTCTATATAGATGTGATATCAAAAGCTTCAAAGTATTCACATTTTGTTTGTTATTATAATCAATTTTCGTTAACTATATATTTAAGTTTTCTGCTTGAGGATGTTTTTGTAGCCATGTTAATTAAAAAATGTCGCTGGTCACTATTTATACCTTACAGTTTTACAATATGATTCCTAAGTCATATATATCATGGTACTAATGAAAGAGCTTGCTTATTTCACTTAGCATAATACCCTCTAGGTTCATCTATGTTGTTGCAAATGTTAAGATTTCGCTCTTTTTTTTTATGGCTGAGAAATATTTCATTGTATTTATATGTACATCTTTATCCAATAGTCCATTGATGGGCACTTAGGTCACTTCCACATTTTGGTTAATGTAAATAATGCTATGGGGACTGGATAAAAAAGGTGAAGTTACAAAATAGTCAAGGGGACGTAAAGTACAGCATAGGGAATATAGTCAATAATAATTGTAATAACTAGGTATGGTGCCAGGTGGGCAAAAGACTTATTGGGGGATATTACTTTGTAAATTATATAAATATCTAACCACTATGCTGTATACCTAACACTAATGTAAAATAATATTAATGGATAAAAAGAGTAAATAAAGAGCTTGCACAACAATGTTTAGCATAAAATCAAAGTCTAACAGGGAGGAGATAGTCATTCTATTTTCTTATTTTAGAGAGGTCCATCTTACTAATGCATTTACTTATTAATTCAACAAATATTTATACAGTATTTATGATGTGCTAAACATTTTTGTAAGTTCTGGGGATATAGTGATGAGCCAAATAGACATGATCTCTGCCCATATGAAACAATAACTCGTGGGCAAGATGACGTCTACCAAGCACATGATAAAAATGAGTTCTGCTCTCAAAAATGTATAGATTTGTCAAATATGATAAATAGAATTGTAAGTTTTACTCTGCACCCAGTATATATTTCACTTAAGGGAATCTTTATTCATTATTAAAACAACAACAACAAACAAACAAACAAAATCTCAGACAAACTACCTTCTCTATGTCATTCCTTTCATTTTTTATAAACATTGAGGAGTATTTTTAACATATTAGGATTCCTAGTGTAATGCAGATCCTTAAAATGTACTCTCCTGTATTTTAAACAGGTATATTTCAGAATAACAGAGACTGTGGGAAATGACAAACCTTTATTTACAACTCAGTCAAGTCAGGTTTTCATGCACTCTCAGGATGCAAATAAAAGTTTGTGTTACAAATTGCTATCTTTCAGACTGGGTGGATCTACTCATATTATCTTAGAGTGACAGGATCGAAAAAGGTCTTACAAATTACAGGATATTAGCTCAAGGCATTGCCAAAGACAGGAGAAGGAGACAAGAGAGCACTTACTGGTAAGTGGTTGGGCTGACATTGATGCGCCGAGGGTGGCTTCCTGATTCGAATTTGCTTGCTAGTGTGACATTATTTCCAAACAGGCAATATCGTGGCATTCTTACCCCAACAACTCCAGCCAGCACAGAGCCTGAGTGAATGCCTATCCTCATCTAAAATAAAAAAATAGAAAAAAAATTATATATTTACATTTTCACTTGATACGCAATTATTCACATGAGAGGTACTGCCGATTATGTAAACGGTTAAATTACAAACTGCAATGACAGGGACTGGATCTTGACATTTTTGTGAGCCCAATATCTGGATGAACATAGATGTTGAATGAATAGATTTATTATAGAACAAAAATTCATTTAATATGCTATACAAATCTGGTCATGTTACAAGTTAAATTGTTTCATTTGTACATAATATGCTCTGATACATGGAAAATGTATTATTCTCCTTCCAGTTATTTATTCTCACATAAAACTCTAAATTTCCCTTCATAGCATTAAATACAATTATAAATTAAATATCTACATTTTGTTTATTTTGCTTAAATTTGGGGTTTCCCCATGAGAGAATAATCTATATCTATTTCCTTACTGCTGAATATTCAGCACTTAGTTCTGTACCAAGAGCAAAGTAGGCACTAAATAGTAAGTGATGAATATTGAATAAATTTCTTAAATTCCCCAACATCCATAAAAATGGAGGTATAGGAAATTCAACCCTTGAGTCTGTTGAGAAGAATCATTTGAAAACCTCGAAGAGTAAAATACATGCTATATATTTTACTCTCTGAGAATTCGATAAATATTAATCTGGTCTGTGCCCTGAAGGAGCCCTCAATGTGTAGTGATATACACTTAAATAGTAATGTACACTTAAATAGTAAATTACTTAAATAGCAATATACACTTAGATGACGGTAATAAAGTTGTATTCACATAATCTACACCAAAATAACTGAATCTAATGGTGACTAAGTAGAAGATGATATTCTCATTTCTAGGAGTGTGGGTAACCCTGGGAGAGGGGAAGGAGTAATGACCCCTAAATGCTATCACCGATATAGTTGTGAGGATAAAAAGTCACTCTTAGACTAACCCTTGTCATAGGACTGGAGACTTGTGCACGTATCAACCCATAATAAGACAGGTTGCAACCAATGTGATCTAGCTGCAGTTCCTAATAACCTCTTCATCTACTCTTAAAAAACCGACTTTAAAATTTATTTGGAAATTCAGTATGCTAGGAAGAGCCATGATACATTTGAGAAAGAAGAAAGAAGTTGAAATATTTGCCCTATAAGGTATCAAGTCTTTGTATAAACATATCCAATGCACAGATAATATAATACTAATACACAAAGACATGGACTACTAGAAAAAATAACCCAGAAAGACTTCCATGCATATATAGGTGATTGATAAATGACAGAGTTGGAATTCTGCTTAGTGTAAAAAGGGTGGTATTTCCATTAGTGTGTTCTGGATCAACTGTGTCTTCATGTGAAAAAAAATCCAAGTAGAGTAAAGACCTTAATATAGAAGGTACAACTTTACAGCTTTAAAAATAATTGTTTTAATTAAGATAAAGTTCAATCTGCAGTATCAGTAAAACCCTAAAATATAAACACCTAAATACCATAGATTTTTATTAGTCTCTCGTTTTTGAGGTTTGTTCAGTCTCATGGATCTGTGGGTTTTATAGTTTTCATCAGGTTGGGAAAATTCTAGGCATTATTTCTTCAACTATTTTTTCTATCCACCCACCTCTCCCAGAGACTCCAATTACATGTGTATTAGGATGCTTGAAGTAGTTTCACAGTTCGCTGATGATCTGTTTACTTTTTTATCTGTTTATTTTGGATAAATTCTACTACAATGTCTTCAAATTTACTAATCTTTTCTTTTGTAATGTCTAATCTTTTGTTAATCCAGTATATTTTTCATCTCAGACATTGTAATTTTCTCCTCTAGAAGTTCAATTTGGAATTTCTTTTTATCTTCAGGTATCAAATTAGCTTTCGAATATTTGGAATACAGTTTAAATAACTATTTTAATACTCTTATCTGCTAATTCTAACACCTGTTTCAGTTCTGTGTCAGTTTTGATTGATCTATTTTTCTCATCATTATGAGTTATATTTTTCAGTTTTTCTGTATGGCTAGTAATTCTTGGTTGAATGTTAGATATCATGTTTTTGACTGCTTATTGCTGGATATTTTTATATTCTTATAGATATTCCGGATCTTTAGCCTACAATAGACTTGCTTCCGATTAAAAGACACACACAGACTAAAAGGAAGGGAATGGAAAAAGATATTGCTTTAATGGACCTAGAGGATATTGCACTGAATGAAATGGGTCGGATAGAGAAAGACAAATATTCCGTGATTTTACATACATGTGGAATCTAAAAAACAAAATCAACAACAACAAAAACAAAAGTGGAAATAAATTCATAGATACAGAGAATATTTAGAGGGATACTAGATGAGAGGGCAGTTGGTGGGGGGGACAAAAAAGGGCAAAGGGATTAAGAGGTACAAATGGATAGTTGCAGAATAGACATGGAGATTTAGAGTGTAGCATGGGGAAGATGGTTAATAATGTAATAAATATGTAAGGGGAAAGAAGGGTACTAGATTTAGTGGGGTGATCACTTTGTGAGTTATGTGGATCTCTGATCACTATGTGCTATACAATGTACACTGGAATATTACTATATGCCAACTATAATTGAAAAAAAAAACTCATTGAATTGTACAATGTAAATACAAGCAACTAATTGTCTATTATATTTCAATAAAGACAGAAAAAAATGCTGAGAATATTCTGGAGCTTTGTCTTGAGATGCAGTCAAGTTACTTGGAAACAATTTTTTCCTTTCAAGTCTTGCTTTTTAAGATTTCTTAGGCAGTGGCATGAGCAGTGTTTCAGGTAGGGCTAAATATTCCCCACTACTGAGGTAAGAACCCTCTAAGTATGGTACCCGGAGCCCATGATTTATGAGTTTTCCAGTCTTTCTGATGGGAATAGACATTTTTTTCAAGTCTTGTCTAAATACCAAAAACTTTTTTCTCCAATCCTTTCAGACTTTTCCCCCACTGAGCTCAGGTAGTTTTCTAACATACGAACAATAACAGTACTTTGCAGAACATATAGGAGGCCCCTGAAGAGAACTCTGGTGGTGTTTGTGTAATTCTCTCCTCACTGGTACTCTGTCTGTAACCTTTAGCCATCTTGGTCTCTGTAGACTCTCAGCTCCATCTCTTTAACTCAGGGAATTTGTTGGGTGCCTCCTGGTTTGCCCCTCTCTGCACCACAGCCTGGATATCTCCCCAGGCAACACACCAAGGAAATCACATGTCTCGCTTATTTGTTCCTTTTATTTTCTTCTTTTTTTTTTAGGCGAGGCAACTCTCACAGATTGCAAGGACCTTGTCAGCTTACAATACCTTATCTATTATTTATTTATTTTTATTTTTTATGCCTACAGCACCTGTTCTTCCTAGGTGGTCTCCCATCCAAGTACTAACCAGGCCCAACCCTGCTGAGCTTCAGACGGGATCGGGCTTGTTCAGGGTGGTATGGCCATAGACTATTTGTTTCTTATCTCTCAGGAATCATTGTCTTCCATTGCCTAGTGTCCAATGTCATGAACATCATTTTTGTTTGTTTGTTTGTATATATTGTCCAGACTTTTAATCATTTAAGGTGGAAGTGTTAGAGTAGGCAGATAGACAAATGTGCGCAAGAAGGTGAGAAACCCACAGGGGCACAGATGTGGTTGCCATGGGCCTTGGTGAACCTTAGAGAAGCTCAAAACCCACAACATCCTGACCCAGAGACACAGGTGGTCTTTCCCACTAGGCACATGCGCAAATCAGGCCCTGTTCACCTTTGGCCTAATTCTTCCTTCATTATACAGCTATTATAATAAATTAGCATTGAGATTAATGCTGTACCCATCATGTCATGATGCCATGACAGTTCGGTGAAAACCAAATATTGCAAGAAAAGAAGTGTCTCCTGATTCCAAGAAAAACCAC
>NW_011888920.1:3196482-3215002 GCF_000151845.1 Pteropus vampyrus
TTGTCCAGACTTTTAATCATTTAAGGTGGAAGTGTTAGAGTAGGCAGATAGACAAATGTGCGCAAGAAGGTGAGAAACCCACAGGGGCACAGATGTGGTTGCCATGGGCCTTGGTGAACCTTAGAGAAGCTCAAAACCCACAACATCCTGACCCAGAGACACAGGTGGTCTTTCCCACTAGGCACATGCGCAAATCAGGCCCTGTTCACCTTTGGCCTAATTCTTCCTTCATTATACAGCTATTATAATAAATTAGCATTGAGATTAATGCTGTACCCATCATGTCATGATGCCATGACAGTTCGGTGAAAACCAAATATTGCAAGAAAAGAAGTGTCTCCTGATTCCAAGAAAAACCACCTTCTTTCTACAAAAAGACCACCCAAAATTACGAATATTCCACCCCCTAGTTAAACCAGTAGATAAAGTCCAAACTCTGTGAAAATACAATGGTGCAGCTCACTCTTGAGCTTGCCTACTTTCTCATCTGAGAATGTACTTTTGCTTTTAAGAGTGAACATTTGCTTCCAATAAGCCTGAGCTGTTGCTTCATCGCCTTCACTGTTTGTCTGTGAATTCTTTCTTGTGACCTTGATAAGATTTTGGTTACCTATCTGGTGATGGAAGTATAAATCCAATCCCTATTAGTCCATATTGACTAGAAGCAGAAATGAGATACAATTTTTTAAAGAAAATAAACTCTCTAAAAAAAAATTTAGGCCTATTTCTGATAAGAAATTGTCTATTTAGATTTAAAGGTGAAGAAACAGCTGAATCATAATATTCATTTTAAACAAGATAAGTGTAAAATATTTTTCTCTACAATGTTATAATATTATATATCTTTGGGTTTCTGCTTGCTTTCAAAAGGTTTATTTATATTATATTCCATAGTGTAATACAAGCTTGCCTAAAAAACACCCAAACCTTAGATACTAAGATAGTCAGTCTAGGCCTGTGATCACTACAGTAATTTTTATTCTGCTTTTTGTTTGAGAAAAAGACTCCATACCCTCATCAACTAATAGAAGAAGACCTATATATTTCTACTTCTGTCTCCTTTTAAAAGACCTGAAGCAATTTTTTTGTTGTTGTTGCTTTGTTTTCAAACCAAATGGTCAGAATGAGAATGATTATAGCCTGAAAAATGCTAAGGATAAAACCTCTGATATCCTTGAAGGGGTGGATGGAGAAATGGTCATTTAAAAAGACCCTTATCTCTTAGAAGGCCACCTTAAACATGCACAATGATATCAACAACTGCAAATATAGCACAGATTCATTATCACTGTCACTACCCTAAAATGGAACAGGACTCAGAGAATTATTTAATCTCAGAAGTAAGGAGAGACATCATTGAGAACTTACAAGCAGAATCACCAGACTCTGCTTTCTTTTGCATTTCTTTTGACAACTTATCAAATATCCCAGGAATTTTCGCCTATATAAGGAAGTCACTGATTGCCTCATTCAGAATATGCCAAGAGCATCTAGCTGTTAGACAAAATGGAAAGATGTATTTAACAATCAATGAGGGATTTAGATTCATTTCAGCAAGATTTAACTTTATTTAAATGAGTTAACCAAACAGTAAAATTTGCATCCTTCTTTTTAGTATGCCCTCGCTAAACAGGATTGTTTTGCACTAAACCAGTGGTTGTCAATTGGGGCCACTTGTGCTCCTCAGTGGACATATGCCCCTCAAGACAAAATGTCTTGAGACATTTTTTATTTTCAAAAAATAAAAATTTGGGGTAGGAAGCTGCTACTGGCAACTGTTCAGTAGATCTGGAGATTCCCAGTACAGCTTCCCCACAGCAAGTGATTTTCCAGTCTAAAATATCAAAAGTGCCAAGGATGAGAAACCCATGCACTAAGCAGACCCCTGGCAACCTATAAATACTTAGTAGACAAACACACACAAAAATGAAAGAAATGCTTCAACTGGATCAAAGCTTTGATGAATTACACTACCCTTCACTTTTTAGAAAACGTTCATGAAAAAAGTTTGTCCTAGAGATTTATGGAAAAACACAATAACTTTAGCATCTATCCTAAGGTTAGAATATCTATTAATCTCCTATATCTACGTGAAATGTATGAAATAATGCAAAACTCTGGAACAAATTAAAATCCCCGATTATCAAAGGATTCAGTTATTCTCGTAATACTCTACTGATTATTTCTTAGTTGAGGCATATAAACTGCATTTTTAGAAAACATTCCTCCTACAACTTTTAAAAATAGAATGCTTATATAGTTTGACCTCAGCTAGCCAAAACTTCCTTGGTTTTGTAAAGAAGGAACATTAGGGTTGAGAGGGCAGCATAGATCCATTAGTTCAGCTCCCTCATCTTACAAATAAACTAAAGTCCAGAGGAGCTCAGTGAAAAGAGAAATTAATGTTAGGGTCAGCTCTAGACCGGAGGTCATCCGGCTCTGGGTTCAGTGCACTATAAAAAATGCACAAAAGGAAATAATGCCTCAGGCTGTTTCTACAGGGCACATCAGACTAAATCAGACAATAAAATAAAATCAGATTTAATCTGGTTTGCCTACTCTCTATACATAGAAGATTTAGCACTTTCCAAATGAAACTCAGAAAAAGTAAGTTATACATTCATTAAATCTAACATCTTTCTATCCTTCTTCCACCTTCTTCATCATGCTTCTCCACACTAAATCTTTCCTGACTGATCTTCTACTCTTCACACCCCAAAAATGCCTAGCATGGATTGCCTCAACCAATATACGACCTGAACTCTGTATTAAGTACTCAGAGTATAAAGCGGGAACAAAAGAGGTATATTCCTTGCCTTCCTGGAGTTCTCATTTGGTGTAAAAGATAGAATACCTGATTGAAATCAATAAATGCTAAAAAGTTAAAGTGTAAAAGAGGGCGGGCCGGTGGGGGAGAGGGGCTGACCATTCTGGGAGTCTCCCTTGAGGAAATACTCTTTGAGCTTAGTTCTGAAAGAGAAATGGCTTTGGCTAGGTTGGGGCGGGGAGCGGCAGTGGGAGAACTATAATTGGATGGGTGAAGGGAGAGCATCCAGGTAGGGTGAAAATATGCAAAGAGGCTAAAGCCTAAAGAACTCTGGTACATTTGAGTTACTGAAGGAAGGCAAGTCAAGGTGGCTGTTGCTTTAAAGACAAAAGAAGAGAAAGGCAGGCAATGAGGCTGAGAGATCATATAGAATGAGGTTTCTCAGTCTTAGCACAACTGATGTTTTGGTCAGATCATTCCTTTTGAGGAGGAACTGTATTGTGCATTGAAGGCTGTTTACTGTCCCTGGCCTTTATTCATTGAATGTCAGTTGTAGATTAAAAGCAGAGGTTATGTTTTGGTAGTGTGGTTCCATACTCTAAAAGGTACAGACTTTATATGCAATCCTAGCTCCACTCTCTACTTAATGATAGTATTCTCGAGTCAGTACCACTATGTTTCAGGCAATTCATTTGCATCTATTCTCAGCCCTGAAAGTTTTGTGAGACCGACTCCACCTCTGGCCAGGAGTAGGTCCAATATGGCAAGGGTATGTCAGTTCTCCATTATCAGCAATAATTTAAGAATGAAAAGTGATCCAATGCAAGCCAATGAGAGAGCAGATCTCAGAAATTATGTGAGAGCCACAAGAGACCCTCTTTTCCCCAAGACAGTGTGGTGTATGTTTGTGAACAGTGTATATAGTGAGTCCTCAACATCGCTGATAGGTTCTTAGAACTGCCGCAAAACAATATATAATAACCCAGTTTTACCATAAGCTAACTGATATAAACAAGAGTTAAGTTCCTACGAATAAAATAATGTTATTCAAGAACCTGCTGTTCAGTGTTCCAGTGAACAACTGGTGCCATTTTGGCACTGTGACGAGGGCCTGGAGCTGCAGGGAGTCTTGTTGAGCCTGAGGAAGCCGACTCTGGTTAGGCAAACCAAAGAGAACAAAAGAGAAGCCAAGTTCATGATAGCATCAATTTTGTAGCTACCTCCAGCCTCATGTGAAGCTATTCCTACCTCTGGGCTTTACAGTTATTTCAGTCAATGCATTCCTTTATTTGTTTATTCTGTCACTCTTAAGTCTTTCTTTTCACTAGCTATGTGAATTTAGTCAGGTTAACTAACCTCTCTGAAGTTATTTATAAAATAATAATTATAATACCCTCTTGGAGCTGTTAGCGGAATCAAATGAGATAAACTATAGGCCTGTACTAGGCACTCAAAAAAATCAGTTCCCTTCCCACACCTCCTGGTCACCACTGCATTGCTTATAGTGTCAAAAACGATGCCACATACCCATTTACAATTCAGTAAGTAGGTTCACTAATTCTGGAATGTCCAAGTCAAACTGAAAACATGATTAACATTGTAGCAAGTTAATAAATAAATACCAACTTGTGTTGAAATGGTCATATTTCAGCAAGACAAAATGTCCAAATTAAAAGAGGAAGTCTATTGTAGAAAAAGCCAGTTAGCTGTTTATTCATGTTTGCATTTAAGTATTGTTCTTAGATTTATGTGATTAATATTTTAAGTTTTTGAAAAAAATTTTAACCGTTTTAATAGTAAGGAGATTAAAATAAAATTATACACGTTGTTAGGCAAGAGGAAGAAAAATAAGTACTTCGTCCTTTACCAGTATTAGTAACACGTATTACAAAGTTTTCTCATAAAATATTCTTCTATATAAAATTTTTCACATTTTTTGTCTTATACTTTTATTAATAAGCAACATTTCCCTCACAAGAAACAATCACTTACTGTTTTAAATTATAATTTCAAAAGCTTAAGATTCTTAGTAAGAATACACTCAACTCACGTAATCTATGTAGCTTTTACAATTTCTCCTTGTTTCCCCAAGGTGCAAGTAAACAAAGAAAATATCTCCGTGGATATATTGCATTTTTACTTTTATCAGAGGACTCAGCCTCCAGTCTGATGGTGTCAAAATGTCACATTCTCAAGTAATATGCTTGGACAAATAGCACTTTGGGAAAAATGTCTTACTATGTTTATTTTGAACAATCTAGAAGTATCGTTCTAGATAAATTTCACTTTATATAAAATATTTGACAAAAAAAATTGTTCTCATCACTGGTATGGTAACATATAATTTCAAACACGATATGAAATATAGGGACTTTTATAAACTAAAACTTGGTGAAATTTTTAATAATTGGTACTCTAGAGTTAGGGAGAAAAATGAGTTTGTAATCTTATTTTCATTTTTTGATAGGGAAGAATAGAACCCTGAAAAAGAGATTAGGAGGGCATGCCTGGAATCCTATGGTGGACGGCACACTGTCAGAAATTACTAAGGGGTACAGCAGTTTGGCTCAACGTCACCACTGCCTTCTAACAGGGCACTGATTAATGTGTATGAAATAATTTAAATACACTTGATATCTAATAAAAGATTTAAATTTGACCCAGGTTGTAGGAGTGTTATTATTAAAGCCTATAAGCTGAATCTAAAACTTTTGTGCAGAAAAAAATGCTTTAAGAATTGTTTTTCAAAGTAATAAACTGATTTAAAGCAATTAATGTATGTAAGTTAAATATGCATATATTTAGAAATAACCAGTACATAATTTATCAGTTGAAAAACACACCACTTTGTACCAGAAATATGGACAGTTTGTATATCATTTAACAATGTAGTATAATTTAAATATATATGAAACTGCTTATTATAATAAAGAGTAACAGTGTAATTAAAAGATGATAAAGATACTTAAAGAATTTAAGAAAGTGATTGACTTTTTTTTTTTAATCAGTATTTATTTTCATTCTAGTATGTAGAAAAGAATTAGAAGCCCTTTTCTAACATCCAATCTTTGGCTCTCTAGCCAATGATACTGAGGAAATACTTCCTTACAGCATTAATATCACAGATCATTCTGTGATATTTTACTTAGTCAACTTAATACATCTTTATTGTTTAAATGCACAGATTGAAATCAACTTCTTACTAATATAAAGCATTCCTTGTTAATGGCTTCATGTTTAACGAAGTCTGTTAACTGCTAAAATTTCAAAGCTTTAGAGGTTCTTATTTAGAGACTACTACTAGAAAATACTCCTATTGACTTACTAATTCTTCCTGTTGACTAACAGAAATTGTTTTCTGTCAAAATGCAGATCTTAAAACAATAAATAATCTGGGAAAAAAATTTCTATTACAAAAGAAATTTTACAATATTGTATATTCAGAAAATGATTTAAAATGTCTTATATATGTAGAAATGAAATCCTTTGAAAAGAGATGAAGGGATATATGAAAAATTCTAATACTATGAAGTATGTATTTACTAATTTATGAATTAATACATATAAACTATCAGAAATTTATTATTTATTTGTTTGTATGTTTATCTGAATCTTATTCTCAAGACCAAGGACCAAAGTCAACCAACAGAATAACTTTCCTTTCAACAAAAATATCCCTAAGTTTGAGAGTTTTTGATAATAATGGGGAAAATGCACAATTTCAAAGAATGGAAAACAAGGACCGCCTTTCATTCCTCAAAGGAAAAGTAAATTAAAAATGTGGAGACTTGTTTGTCTTTTACTCATCCCTTCCCTTCCCTTCCCTTCCCTTCCCTTCCCTTCCCTTCCCTTCCCTTCCCTTCTTCCAAAGGTTATTACATAACAATTCAATCCCAAACACTCACTAGGCATTGCAGATGATACAAAGGAGTGAAAGACTTTATTATTTTCCTTCAAGGAACTTGAAAGCTTACAAAGTTAAGTAAAGAAAGACATTTTTTTCCTTAAGAAAATATATATGCTCAGCAAATATCAATTCCAAAATTTTAGATACTGAAATTATTATTTTGCAATTTTACAAAAATTAAAAACAAAACTTGCAAATATATGATTTTCCACTTGCAGATCACTTAATGAAAATAAAAACTTCCTCTATGAGAAAATGGCATATATTATAATGATGTCTATCCTTACTGTTGAGAATTGAATTTCTTCAGGGAAAATTTAGTTCATATAATGTGTAAAAATTTCTATACCTCACACAGAAAAAAATGTATTTGATAGATGTGTAAGCAAAAGAGAAATTTAAAAACTAAGTTTGATTATTAAACACCAATAATTATTATCCTCTTTTGTAAGCCATACCTTTTTGTTTGTTTGTTTATATTATTAGAATAAACAGCATAGGCGAGTTTACCTGCAAGAATAAAAGTATAGTAACAACATTAAACTCCTCAGTTACAATGTAAAACTCTTGGCTACACATTAGAATCAATTTGGAGAGTTTTAAAATTGCTATTTTGGATCTCACTTCCAGAGATTTTGATTTAACAAGTATGGAATGAGGCTTGGGCACTGGGACTTTTAACCTTCTCTAGGATTTCTAATGCACATCTAAAGTCTGAGAACCAAGTGTAGAAGGTCATTTAAGTTTCACATATGTATTTATGAATTATCAATACTGCAGGAGCTAAGTAGTTTATGTAGCTCTATTCTTTCCCAGCAGATGGTTTTAGCCAGCCAGCATTGTACAAATGCCTTCACATTCGCAAACACATATACTACCTTTCAATTTTAAGAAGGAAACGCAATATTCCATCTTACTCCCAGGTGACAATATTTCTGCATATCTCTCAAAGACTTTTAAAGCAATAAAAATATATGTTTAATTAAAATATTAGCAAACAGGGTAAAACTGTGAATATGCCTCATACTTAATGCATTTCAGACTTAATGCATTGGAAATAGGTTTCCTTGAGACTTCAGCACATCTGCTTTGGCATGGGTAGCAACTCAAGTTTATCTACAGCATTTTATATGGTCTCACATGCTTGGGGCAATGGGACTACAAAGAGAAACTTCATCTTGAAGTGTTGGTCATTAGAGGAGCCCTAGCAACATCATGACAGCTTACGGATGCTGAAAGTAGTGTTGCCACAGGCTTTGGATTCTAACCCATCACTTATTTGTTGTATTATCCTAGGCAAATTGCTTCTCTAAAACTCATCATCTACATATACTGTGGCGATAATAATAATGTGTACCCACTTAAGTTGGTATATAATAAGCATTCCCTCATATCCAATATAAAATATTCTGATTATTAACGATTATTGGGAAAACAGTGGTCAATTTTATTTATTTTCCCATAATATAATGGCTAGGAAATTTTCTGGTTCACTTTACTCCACAGACAAATTTTCTGGTTCACTTTACTCCACAGAAACTGAAAACAAAGGGTAAATGGCTGGCTAAAAAACACAACCAGTGGGAACTATTAGAGTCCAAAAGAAAACATCACTCTTATGATTTTTACTAAATTAGTCCTTCTATCAAAATATCTTGGTCATTCTCTTTCTTAATCCCTTTAAAAATTTTAGAGATGAAAAGTAAATAATGATAATTTATGTTTATACAAACCTCCATAAATTCTGCTTAAATAGTTATATAGCATTACCAAAGGAACAGAGGAAAGTGTTTTCTGGAAAAAATTTTTTAAGATTTTGAAAAATAACAAAAAGCTACAATAATAAAATTCAAATGTAAATCGAACCGCTATATAAAGCATTAGGAGACATGATTACCAAATGTAAAGTGGTATCCTTGATGGAGACATTAGGACATTAGGGAAAAATTGAGAAAATTTGAACAAAATCCAGACTTTAGTCAATAATAATGCATCTACATTTGTTCATTAATTATAACAACAGCACCATACTATTGTTTAGGGAAAACTGGATGTGGGGTATTTGGGGACTCTTGATACTGTCTTTGCAATTATCTTGAATATCTGAAACTGTTATAAAATTAAGTTTATCTAAAAATGTAAATTACATGCTTTGCAACCAATAAAAAGACAAATTTACAAATGTTTCTTATCTTTAAAATGTTTCTTAGTTTTAAATTCAGATGGTAATAACTAACTCAACGGATTGTGATGTGGAATAAAATAACTGAATATGATAATGTAATGATAGTTTACAAATCTTAGAAAGAAATGGACTTAGAAAGAAATGAACCAATTAGCCAACCAATCAACCAACCAAATGGTAACAGCCCTAAATCCTTTGATACATACCCTAATTCTGTTGTATACTACTGTTGTTACCAACATTTACTCCATTTGGGCGTTAGGTGGCGCTCATGCTCGTTTTACTGAGCAAGTTGGCTCCTTACTATGGGCAATAGATATATGGACTGTAGATGTGTTTGGAAGATCTGGCCCAATATTAATTTTAGGGGTAAATTTCAAAGCAAAGTTAATTCCCATAATAAGATTTAACAAAACCTTGGGTTGGATGACAAAATTCTAACAATGAACAGAACTGAAAATTAAAAAATCATTAAACAGTTTTCATAAATCCTAAGGAGCTCAAAGGTAGACTTCAAGGCATCCTCAAAATCCTGAATTTGTGTGTGTATGTTGCATCCACGGTGTTTATCAGCTTTTCAAATAAGTCTATACATTCCCCAATATTCGAGAACCATTATTTTAATATCCCTTTCAGTTTCAAATCATTTCTGTGTCTTCAATATCTGCCACTGAATTTTACATTTAGTATAGTCTTAAAAATTTTATGGAATGAATGAATAAGTGAATTGAGTAGAAGAATGAAAGGACCTTCTATGTTGGGTACATGTGTCATTCCTTCCCTTCCTCTAAATACTTGCAGCATTCAAGTATTTGGATACTCATTCATCTTTGTTTCCTTCACTGATATTTGCAAACTCAGAATGAAAAGCACCTGTAAACAAGAAACCTTGAATCGATGTTTTATACCTAATCCTACTTCTGCCTGTCACATTAGTGTCATAATTGATAAAGAAACAACATCTTAGACCTCAAAAATTGTTATCTTTAGGTCTTCCCAAATTTGGCTTACAAATTAGATGAAACTAGTTAATGACAACAAAAGAAAATAAAAAGCTTAGTCACTTTTTATTTTGAGGCTAAATAACCACTCAAAGCTCAAGTTCTTTTAGTGCTGCTCCACTCCAGCTGTGACATTTTTATTTTGATGGTGTCCTCTAGTATAAAATAAAAGAATAATAGATTCTCATGAATCGATGAGTTCATGGACTAAAATAAGTAATCTGATTTCATGAAGCCTCTGCTTTTAACTTGGGTTTTGAGAAAAAGCTTGAAGTTCAAAATTGAAAGCTCTGTACTATTTATTTGTAGTTAGCCTGCCATTGAGCCTATCCAAGCAAAAAAAAGGAAAAGAAAAAGAAGTCAGAACTTTCTTCAAAAAGGAAACCAGACAAATGAAGAAACTACACAAGTAATCATCAAAGGCCAATTCTGCGTGTGTGGTGCGCACAATGTCAATTTTAAGGACTCTCTTAGCCCCTAAAACCCCTAAAACAATTAGTGTGTACTGATTTATTTTGTTTTGACCCCATTCCCCTGACACATGAACTTCAGAATTAGAAATGTGTAGTTTTACCCAAACCAATCTATATAAAAATGAATTTCTGATTTATACTTTGTGTTTATTAATGTATGCCTTTATAAAACTATTAAAATATATACCATTATTTTGATATATTTTATTATGATAGCAAGTCCCTGCAAATCTTTAAACACACCAATCTGCTTTACTCCCCTGGGCCTTTTTGTTGCTGTTTACCTGCTTAGACTGCCTTCTACCACTTGTCTGTGGTAATACTCATCATTTTCATAGACCCAGCTTAACCATCATCTATGCTCCATGCCTGTGCATATGTTGTTCTCTCTACTTTCCTCAATTCTTGATCTGTATGGATGGCTTCTCACCTTTCAGACCATAGTTTAGAACTCACCTCCTCCAGGAAGTCTTTCATCGGGGAGTTAGGTATCCGTGATATGAACTGTATTCACTGTATTTCCCTAATAATTACTGTACTTTTTAAAAATTCTTTTGTCACTATCTATCTCCCCTGCTTGGTACTAAACTCTGGAAAAACACAAAAAGCATCTACATTTCTGTTATAGCCCCAGCACCTTCCTGCATGTAATGGTAACTCAGTGAATATTGAAGCGCAATATGAATTTAAAGCACTTCTTTAAAAACCTCAAAATATAAACTAATATGGCTTTTGAATTAGATTTTGTAAATATATTTTGTTTTCAACTGTTTCTCTTCATAAAAGGGATATTCTAAAAAGTAATTTTAAGTAAAAAAAAATCTTTCCAGAAACTTGCCTAAGATATGCCTCCATTCCTTTTCACTCTTTTTTTTAACAAAACAAAACAAAACAAAACAAAACAAAACAAAACAAAACAAAAGAACAAACAAAACAAGCTAAGTCAAGTCCAGTGAGTGTATCCTAAAAACGGTACCTGCCCTGTGGAACTAACCAAGGACTTCCTGTGAGAGCTGGACACCTGTAGCCAGGGACACAGCGAAATGTGGCCAATACATCTACCTTCTTATTGAAACATATAACTGTGATATCTATTTGAATTCAGTAAGGAGCAGGACATATATATCCTACAGTTATAAAAATTATACCAAATACTTCCATTTTAAACATATTTTGTAAGTTATGTCAATTAGGTAATGGTATTATCAAAACAAAAATCAATCTATGATAGATTTTTTTGTATAAAGTAATGCATTTCAATTTGTAATTATTTTCTGTCACAATATTAGTAAAGAGTATGTTATCATTGAAAAGAGTTAGAAATTTCAGAGTACTTCAAACCAAATACTGGAAATGGTAAGATATCAAGTTATTTTATAGTCTTAAAAGGTAGTTGGTGACAGATATCTGCATGTTTGATTAAGTGCCTGAATCTTCTGTGACAATCACAATGGCAGCACTAGACCCTATGTCTTATACCATATAATTTCTGTCTGCCTTTTATATAGCTATGCATGGACTGTGGAGTACTTTCAAGGGGAAAGAAAATCTTGCCCAGTATAATTCCCATTTTTTTCAATAGACATTCAAGGGCAGACCATAGATTTCAAGCATTATAAGGACTTCAGATATGATTCTGAAAGCCATCAAGAGTATGACTCAGTCATGTCTATCTTGTTTATTGTGATAACCCTGCACCTTTTCACAGTGCCTGGCATATAAATAGGTGATTGATAAGTACATATGCAAACAAGCAAAACTTAAGTAGTAAAGTGGCAGATTATATTTCTGATTTAGAATATTAATAGGGACTACAGGATGGAGAATGACTTTAGATTTATGGCTGAGCAAGAAACACTGTAGACTAAAAAAGTTTTTAGTTAAATTTGAGAGGTAATGATGATGGAAAGCAGGAAACTTATTGGAGAGATAAGTAGGTGGCAAATTGACAGGACTCGGTAACTGGATGTAAAGAAGAGAGTTATAAAGAAGGATGACTAAAATTCTGGATTAGTGTGTTAGTGTCATGGATTAAAATAAGAGCTAAAGAAGGAAACATAAGTTCCTTTGAGTGAAGATGGTGGGAGAACATGAGTTAATTTGAATTGCGAGATATCAGCTTTGAAGTAGTTCTAGAAACCATGGCTGTAGCAGACTAATCAGAATGGGTATCATGGGAGAAAAAAAGTGCTGAATGAATAGTTTTAGAAATTTAAAAGATTCATAATCAGCATAAAACCAAGGACCTGAAGCCAAGTTAAAAGTCTGAAATTCTAGAGCAGAGCGGTAGTGGTTGTAGGTCAGAGCAAAATGGAAGGACCAAATCAGCAAGTGGGAGATACATGTGAAGTCAAGTTTACGGCAATGGAAAAAAAAAAAAGAGGCCTTGATAGCGAAGCAAACCTGTTAGGGCAAGAGTCAGTTCCTTAGAAGGGCCTGCCGAAGGTCTGGAGAAAGTTAAAAGCAGGTAAGAAGGCCATTCACATTATGGTGAGCAAAGAGTCAGGGGCCCATCCTGATTATGGGAGACCAAATTCAAGAGATGTCCTGAGAGACACAGCCATTTTGAGAGCTTCCCTGCTCAGAGGCCCCTGCACCAGGCTCACTGAGTCTGGCAAACAGTAAATGTTTATCAAAAGGAATTAAATCTATGAACATGACTTGAGTTGGATACAGTATTCCAGAGTTTAATATAATATTCTAAAAACTAAAAGGTTACCTTTTTTGTAAGCCCCTAGTTTAAGAATCCACCCCAATCTTAAATGAATCATGTTCTAATTTAGAAATCAGGTCAGAAATGAATAGCCAAGAAAACCATGGGTATACAATATACATAATTTTTAAATAATGAGTATACTTATCTGCCATCCATTCTTGCATTAAGTGAAGGAAATATAGTTTGCTATCACTCAGAATTGAAAAAAACTCAGAATTGAAAAACGTACTGAAAACAAGGAGGTTGAGGAATGTGCGAGGAATGAGGTATCGAGGAATGAGGAAGTTGGGAAACTTTCATTTAGCAAATGTCTTCCTGTGAACTCAAATGGATGTTTTTTAAATTATCAGAACTGTTCCCCCTTGAAGAATTTAACTTTATCTTGTACACACTTTCCCCACCCTCATCCTTTTGACTTCACATTTTCTTAGATATTTTTGAAAGACATACTTATGCAAAGTAATGGGCAGGGTGTTTCTTTGTCATATAATGAGCTTGTTTTATGAGCTATTTCAAGAGCAATTGTGAGCTCATATTACTGCATGAAAACAGAGCTTGCTAGGACTTCCTTAGCCTTCAAAAATTATAATTTGCCATCCCAGAACAATCAGGTGGGGGATAGGGACAGAACACATTTCATGGTCCATGAAAAAGCAATCAATTATATACTTAATAAAAAACTACATTTAAGTTTGTACTTATATTGTCGAAAGTGGATAATGATTGACTTCTCTTTGTCAAACTGTTATATTATAAATTATGCTTCTACTTTGATAGTTCCAAAAAGGTTATCTAACCAAATATTTTGTTTGTTAGTTTGTTTAAATCTTTGTTAATCATGAAGGAAAAGGATAAATTTTGTTAGATTTGGGAGTAAGAAAAACAAGTTAAGTTCACCATGCTTTAACAGAGTCTATAAAAAAGAAAAGGAAAGATTGAATTATTTGGCATAGATTTATCCCTTCTAAATAGTTCACAGAAAGTGCAACTAGCAGTTACTAGAATATAATATTCAGACTAAAAATTATTGAGCTCTTATATTTTTATTTAATAACATTTATACTTAAAAGAGTCTTACTAAACCCCGTGACGATTCTTGGGGAATGTGTAGTGATATGTGTACACACACACACACACACACACTTAAAAAAATGAAAAGTTTTAATTTTTTGCTTTCTTCAAAAATATATTGTTATTAGCCATTTTATTATTATATCCCTCATTAAATTGCATCTTATTTTTAAACAATAAAATCTTATCAAGTATCTATTATAATTATGATTTGTTGCTTCATATCAGTATTTCAGTGGACTGATGTTTTAATATTCAAATGTTTTTATGACATGGCATAAACATTAACCAGTGTTTATTCCACAGCGATAAGTGCTAGTGGATACTTCCTTTTTAACTACTCACCAATCTGTACACAATAGATACCCAATAAATAATGACTAACCATATGTAATGACTGTCCTAATATGCAACAGCTACTCTCAGAATAAACTATATCTCAACCTCAGCTCCTCATGGTCTCTGTGAAGTCTTTCATTGGGATAACACATTCTGTCTCTTGCAATAAGTTCTTCAAGAATCTCTTAAGTCCTACCGTGGTTCTGCACTAATGACAGCCATAAGAATATATTTTGAGTCCAGAAAATATGTGTATTATCTAAAGAAACTTTAATTTATATCCTTTTTATTAGGCTTTGGTTTTCAAGCATATATATTTTCAATTATTTTTATAGTCATCAATATCTGTTAGAGAAACACATGGTGAGTTTACATCTTTCACGTTACTGTTACGATTAAAAAATAAAAGTATTTTCTTTTTGGCCAAACATTCAGGCACAGGCTTGGTAAAGTGGAAGTCAGAAGTGAAAGCCACTGAAATCTGGGAGCACCTAAGATATGATCAATACTGAGGCGCAGCAGGTTATAGTGGGGAAAAGCTGTGTGCTAAAATGACCTAGATTTGATTTCTGGCTCTGCCACATATTACTGTTTGGCTGAAGCATGCCACTTCATTTATCTGAGCCTATTTTATTTGTAAAATGAGGAAATCAAGGCATACTTTATAGAGTTGCTGTGAGGACTAAAACAATTAACATTGCACATAATGCTTGGCATGAAGTAGACGATGTTTAAATGAATGAATGAAGATTATAGTCAGGGAAGTAAGGTACTAACCAAAATGCTTGTCTATATTCTGTCTTCTTTCTCACTGCAAGTGAAACTCCTTTCCGTATGCAGCTCCATTCAGCTTCAACTCTGATCCAAAAACTGCTGAATGGAGGTGGGAAAGGAGAGGGGTTCATGCCTCTGGAGATTGAAAAGTCACACTGATACACCGAGTGAATCAAAGAACATGGGTTAAGAATCAATATTGTGACATTTTTATTTGCATATATAAATAACCATGACTGTGTGGTGTATAGCTAATATCACTGAAGTTGACAATGATGAAACAATAAGGAAATTATCCAGGAGGGAAAGGTTTGTTGTTTGAAGAGATGAGAAAGTTTTCCAAGGGAACTTAGAGAAATAAAAAAGCATCATAGAAACAAGAATGTTAAGGGTACCCATGAAGAAACAAAAGGGCACTTTGGTTAGAACCGTTTTCCATACTGAGTTTTGCAATTAACCATTGTCTCTCAAGATATCAAAAGATGTTTTATAAAATTATATATGTGGGAAATACTGGGTTAAAATAGTGAAACAAATTTCTTAACCTTGAGACTTTTCAGAAATTTTAAAATGCTAATGTGCTTTGCGAATCCTCATATAGTCGGCAGCATTTCCCAAAGTTACTTCATCGCCAAACTTTCATTTCATATGACACACATGTTACATCATATAAGACAGATTGTTGAGGTAGGGGTGGGGCTCCCAGAGAGGCTGATACACCAGCAAATTTTGTATTCCTATACATGAAAAAGCTTATGGAAAGTTTATGGCTGACGTGAGGGTTACTATTCCCTTGGTCACTTATGCGTTAACAGTGCCCTTTTAGTAGAATTCATTATAACAGCAATGCTTGTGGATTCCTGTGGCAGTGATATCCTTAAACACAATAGCTGACGGTAAGAAGAGGTAGCCAAAGCTCATAGAAGCTTGGTGGGATTTCCCAGATTCTTAAGCTCTCATTTCCTCCAAAGAAAATGAACAAATAGAAAAGAACAAAGTAGTTTCTTTAAAAAAAAATTGATTTTGTGAGTAAGTTGGGTGGTTGAATTATTACGACACACCTTCAGAGCATAAAAATTACAGGTAATTTTCTCTTTTCTAAAAGGTGATTATCATAATGGAGCTCTGCTCTTAGGAGACTTAAAGCTCTTTCTTTATGAAAGGAGAAAAGAAGTTTAAAAATGACAACCGTCAAAACAATAAACCTGAAACAAACATAAAATGCAAAAGGATCCTGAGATAATACTAGCCAGCAGTAATTACAGAACAAACACACAGCTGGCTCTGGATATATGCATGCACCTATGCAGAATGTATATACTGTCTCCGCACTGTATATACATGAATTGAGACAGTGGGAAACAAAGCAGCTGAGGGAAAAAGAGGAGACACAGCACCTCATTATTCAGTCCTTTGTTGTTACTCCATTCATACTCTTGGGAGCTAGATGTTCTTTACTCATTTGTAGATTATAAAATACTGACAGTGAAATTCATAACCAAGAAACATGATTTCTTAAGAATTCAGTCAACTCTTAACTGACCTTGATAGTACGACCTTTATTTATAAAAATTTCATTATACATGAATCCGGATCACATAATTTTAATTATATTAATATGTTATTTTTCAACTTCTAGTAAATTAGTTTATCTTTTCAGCCAGTGTTTTTCCAAACTATGGGTTTTGAAATTAATTTAGAGAGTTATGAATAGCATTTTTTAAATTAAAAAGAACAAAAGAGAACGGAATAACGTAACATAGTATAGAAAATATCGGATTGCTTTGTACATAGGAGGGGTAAAGAGTACCTCACAAATTTTTGTCTCTGTATGTCCAGTAGAATCATATTATTTTTTCTCATTGTTGTTCATAAGGAAAAAAACATTTGAAATCCCTTGGAGTGATATTTGGGTGTCATGTTTTCATTCGTGCTGTTGAGAAAGTCATGTTATAAGTACCATGCCTATCATTATCCTCCTGGTGTCCCACTTTGCAGCTCCTGCACCCACCTCTGAGTTCAGCCATAGTTGTAGCAGACAATTCTAAAAGCTCTTAGACTCACTCTGCATTGATAACTTCTTGCCTCAAGTACATCTGATTTTTGTTTGTTTGTTTGTTTGTTTACTTTTTACTCCGGAGTTTCTCTAATGCTGCAGAGTCTACTGGGGTTACTGCAGCCTGGAGGTGAGAGGAGCTAACGCCCTTGGGTATTAACCTTCAGCCCGTATAGGATAGAGACTGTTTTTCCCTAGTCAGAGAATTTTAGAGGAGGAACTCCCAGGAGAATCAAGTCCATATTGCTCACAGGCGTGTGACCTTGAACATGTAACCTTACATTGTCCTTTCCTCTTTCTGTGTCTCACTCTCCACCCTCATTCTTGACCCCTGGTATCACCCGCCAAAAAAACCTACCTACATTCAAGGCCTTATCTTAACTCTTGTTTCAAGCAATTCAAGCCATAATGTCTACATTTAAACTTAAAACTATCAAGTATTAAGTTGTGAGATTCCTTAGAAGTTGTCTATCTCTACCATCCAACTAGCATTAAGTTTCTAATAAAGGATCTTCTATTTATTTTTGGAATAGCTGTATTTCCAATTAATTTAACAGTCCTAACAGTTGCATTGATGTTGAGTAGTACATATTTCTTAAATGTCTGAAAGGACAGTGTACAAAATTCATCAAATATTTATCATACAGCTTAATTTTTATGAGAATATTCTAGAAAACTCTATCTATAATTGTCATTAACAAGTAGAAATAAGAAATATAGACCTGAAAAAGTGAGGTTTGGAGAAACATGGCAGAGTGAGTGACATCCCCAGATCTCTCCCCTTGAAAGAACAATAAGCTGAGCACCTAAAACTCAACAAAAACACCCAAACTGCACACCAGCACGTCTGAGCGTGGGATCTGCACATAAGAGCTACCACAGGTCAGAATTCTGGATGTCAGATAGTGGACTGGGAGAAATAAAGAAGCTGCCTCTCGGCAGCTGCCCTCTAGAGATCCCTGTAGGAGAGGGGGAGAGAAGAAGGTGCAGCGAAGTCCCTGAAAAGCTCTGCCTAGGAGAGCTGTGAGTTTCATGCAGCCGGTGGCAGAGCCCAGTCATCAGGGCAGAAGCAGAAAAGCGGTCAGCAGAGAAAACAGTTGATTTTTACCAGCTGCAGACACAAAACTGAGGCTGAGCCACAGCTCCCATCCCCCAACTCAGAGGGCCCTTCCCCCCTCCCCCTCCAAGACCGACCACCGCGGAGCCCCAGGGTAATCTGAGCAAATGTTAC
>NW_011888920.1:3215052-3223284 GCF_000151845.1 Pteropus vampyrus
TCTACCATCCAACTAGCATTAAGTTTCTAATAAAGGATCTTCTATTTATTTTTGGAATAGCTGTATTTCCAATTAATTTAACAGTCCTAACAGTTGCATTGATGTTGAGTAGTACATATTTCTTAAATGTCTGAAAGGACAGTGTACAAAATTCATCAAATATTTATCATACAGCTTAATTTTTATGAGAATATTCTAGAAAACTCTATCTATAATTGTCATTAACAAGTAGAAATAAGAAATATAGACCTGAAAAAGTGAGGTTTGGAGAAACATGGCAGAGTGAGTGACATCCCCAGATCTCTCCCCTTGAAAGAACAATAAGCTGAACACCTAAAACTCAACAAAAACACCCAAACTGCACACCAGCACATCTGAGCGTGGGATCTGCACATAAGAGCTACCACAGGTCAGAATTCTGGATGTCAGATAGTGGACTGGGAGAAATAAAGAAGCTGCCTCTCGGCAGCTGCCCTCTAGAGATCCCTGTAGGAGAGGGGGAGAGAAGAAGGTGCAGCGAAGTCCCTGAAAAGCTCTGCCTAGGAGAGCTGTGAGTTTCATGCAGCCGGTGGCAGAGCCCAGTCATCAGGGCAGAAGCAGAAAAGCGGTCAGCAGAGAAAACAGTTGATTTTTACCAGCTGCAGACACAAAACTGAGGCTGAGCCACAGCTCCCATCCCCCAACTCAGAGGGCCCTTCCCCCCTCCCCCTCCAAGACCGACCACCGCGGAGCCCCAGGGTAATCTGAGCAAATGTTACTGAATCTGTCACTAACACTGACAGAGACTGAGACTGAGAGTAGTGAGCACAATCAAACATCTATAAGAAAAAAAAAAAAAGGCATTATTAAGGCATTATATAAAGCAGGGATCCAAAAAGCTTAGGCGCCACCTACTGGAAACCAAAAGAAAAGTGCCTACTTTGCAACAGGCTAAAGAGAGACCTTTATATAATCTTCTTTCTGGAAAACAAGCAGAACACACTTCCATTAGTGCCCAGGCAGAGAAATAGTCCATTAAACACTATGAACAACCAAGGTGACAAGGCATCTCATAAAGAAAGAGAAAATTCTCCAGAAAATAAGCTTAAAGACATAGAAATATGCAATTTAAATGACAGAGAATTCAGGATGGTACTTCTGAAAAAACTCAGTGAGTTCTGAAACGAGTCACACCAACAATTTCAGGAATTGAAAAAAAACAACTAGACAAGCAGAGAAAGGAGATTGAAACTCTCAAAAAGAACAGAATAGATCTTCTGGAGATTAAAAAAAAAAATAGCAAGCTTGTGAAATTGAGTCGACCAAATGGAGGAAATGATCAGTGATACTGATGACAGAAATCTAGAAATAAATCAGAAGGAAGAAGAGAGAAACCAAAGAATAAAAAATAATAAAAGAGAAATACGAGAACTAGCTGATACCATCAGGAGAGGAAACATAAAAATAATGGACATTATTGAAGGTAAGGAAAAGGAGCAGGAACTAGAAAGCATTTTCAGACAAATAGTAGATAAGAATTTCCAAAATCTAAGGAATGAGCTGGAGCTTGTAATTCAAGAAGTCAACACAACACACAATTATCTCAACACAAAAAGACCTTCTCCAAGACACATTGTATTAAAAGTATCAAAAATCAATGACAAAGACAAAATTCTCAGGGCAGCCGGGGAGAAGAAGATGGTAACTTATAAAGGAAAACCCATTAGGTTATCATAGGACTTCTCAACACAAACCTTCCAAGCAGAAAAGAGTAGAATCAAACATTCAAACTATTAAGTGAAAGGAACTACTAGCCTAGAATAATGTATCCAGCTAAGCTCTCCTTTAGATATAAAGGAGAAATAAAGTCCTTTCCAGACATACAAAAATTGAGGGAATTCTCTACTATGAGGCCTGCACTATACTGAAAGGGGTCAGCTCACCTAAAACAAAATAACAAAACAAAAAATTACATAATTAGGAGTAATGTGATTAGCAGGCTGATAAAAGAAGAGGAGTGCAATCCTTACTAGGAACAGGGCATTATAAGCTTAAAATAAGAGATCTGTAATAGTAAGATAGTAATGAACATTCAGCATACATAGGGACAAATTGAGACAACAATAATTGAAAACGGGAGGATTCAAATATCCAAATTCGGAAAGGGAATTGGAGATAAGGCACGTGCAGAAGAAAATGGATGACTGTATATATATAACCATCCCTTACATATACGTAATGGTAACCACACACAGAAGATTCAGAACTGAAGTATATAATATAAAACAGGAAGAACCAAAAGGAAAAACCCATAAAAGCCAACCAAAATAAAGAAAACAGAAACACAAGGACAAGGAAGCAATGGAAACACTGAGCTACCAGAAAGCAAAAGATAAAATGGATATAAGAATACCTCATATTTCAATAATCACCCTAAATGTAAATGGACTGAATTCACCAATAAAAAGGCACAGAGTTACAGAATGGATCAAAAAACAAAACTCAATCATATGCTGTCTCCAGGAGACACATCTCAGCTCCAAAGACAAATATTGACTCAAAGTGAAAGGGTGGAAAATGATATTTCAAGCAAATGGCATTCAGAGAAAAGCAGGAGTAGCGGTACTAGTATCGAACAAAATAGACTTCAAAATAAAAAAAGGTAAAGAAAGAAACTGAAGGATACTTCATAATGATAAAGGGAATTATGTACCAAGAAGACATAACACTTAATATCTATGCTGCCAATCAGGGAGCCAAGAAATATGTAAAGCAATTACTAACAGTACTTAAGGAAGAAACAGACCAAAACGCTATCATAGTAGGGGGCTTAAATACCCCACTATCAGATATGGACAGATCATCCAAACAGAAAATCAATAAAGAAATAACATCGTTAAATGATACATTAGACCAACTGGACATCATTGACATTTACAGAGCCTTCCATCCCAAAACAGCTGCTTATACATTCTTCTCTAGTGCACATGGAACATTCTCAAGGATTGACCACATACTGGGACACAGAGATAGCCTCAACAAATATAAGAGGGTTGAAATCATATCAACCGTATTCTCTGATCAGAATGCTTTGAAACTAGAGATCAACTATAAAAAGAAAGCAGAAAGAACCACAAATACATGGAGATTAAACAACATGCTAATGAATAACTGGGTCATAGAAGAAATAAAAAGAGAGATCAAGAGATTCATAGAAATGATTGATAATAATAGTACAATATATCAAAACTTGGGGGACACGACAAAAGAGGTCATAAGAGAAAAGTTCATATCATTACAGATCTATATCCAAAAACAAGAACAAGCCAAAATAAACAACCTAACACTTCATCTTAAAAAACTAGAAAAGGAAGAACAAATGAAGCCTAAAGTCAGCAGATGGAAAGAAATCATCAAAATTAGAGCAGATATAAGTGAAGTTGAAAACAAACAAAGAAAAACAATAGAAAAAATAAATGCAACAAAGAGTTGGCTCTTTGGGAAGGTTAATAAAATTGACAAACTCTTGGCTAGACTGATGAAAGAAAAGAGAGAAAGGACACAAATAAACAAAATCAGGGATGAAAGAGGGGAATTTACAACTGATATCGCAGAAAAACAAAGGATCATACATGAATACTATGAAAAAGTATATAACACCAAATTTAATAACCTAGAAGAAATGGCCTAGTATTTAGAAAATACAACCTTCCTAGACTGAATCAAGAAGACCTCGAAAATCTAAATAGACAGATCAGCAGTATGGAAGTGAAACAATCATCAAAAACCTACCAAAAAGTAAAATTCCAGGACCAGATGGCTTCACCAGTGAATTCTACCAAACACTCAAAGAAGATTTAATACCTATTCTTCTCAAACTCTTCCAAAAAACTGAAGAAGAGGCAATACTTCCCAACTCATTTTATGAGGCCAATATTACCCTACTACCAAAACCTGGTAAAGATAACACACAAAAAGAAAATTACAGACCGATATCTCTCATGAACACAGATGCAAACATCCTAAATAAGACACTAGCGAACCGAATACAGCAACATATTAATAAGATTATACACCACGATCAAGTGGGTTTCATCTCAGCGGTACAAGGATGGTTCGACATATGCAAATCGATTAATGGGATACACTATATAAACAAATTAAAATTAAAAATTCATGTAATCATATCAATAGATGCGAAAAAAGCCTTTGACAAGATACAGCATCCATTTATAATCAAAATGCTTCACAAAATTGATATAGAAAGAAAGTACCTTAACATAATAAAGGCCATATATGACAAACCCTCGGCCAACTTAAACTTAATGGTGAAAAACTAAAACCTTCCCTCTAAGATCAGAAACAAGGCAAGACTGTCCACAATCGTCACTGTTATTCAATATAACAGTGGAGGTCCTAGCAAGCGCAATCATGGAAGAGAACAATATAAAAGGCATCTAAATAGGAAACAAAGAAGTCAAACTGCCACTCTTTGTGGATGACATGATCTCTATATAGAAAACCTAAAGACTCCACAAGAACACTGCTAGAAACAATAAGCAAATACAATAAATGTTCTGGATACAAAATCAACATTCAAAAATCCATAGCATTCCTATACTCTAAAAATGAAGTGTCAGAAAAAGAAGTAGAAAAAATAATTCCTCCTGCAATTGCAACAAAAAGAATAAAATACCTAGGAATAAATTTAACAAAACACGTGAAGGACTTATATAATGAAAACTATAAGACCCTATTAAAAGAAATTGAAGAAGATACGAAATTGGAAGATACTCCATGTTCTTGAATTGGAAGAATCAACATAGTTAAAATGACCTAAAGCATTATACAGATTTAATGCAATCTCCATCAAAATCCAGTTGGCATTTTTTAAAGAAATAGAACAAAAAAACAACAAAATTGGAAGAAAACAAAAAAAAACCCCAAATGCCAAAACCAACCCCAAGAAAAAAAAAAACAAGCTGGAAGTGTCACTTTGCCCAACTCAAAATTATACTACAAAGTGACAGTAATCAAAACGGCATGATATTGGCAGAAAAACAGGCACATGGACCAGTGAAACAGAATCGAGAGTCCAGAAGTAAACCCATATTTATACGGGCAAATACTTTTCGACAAAAAAAGCCAAAAACATACAGTGGAGAAAGGAAAGCCCCTTCAATAAATGGTGCTGGGAAAACTGGAAAGCCACCTGCAAAAGAATGAAACGACTGTTATCTAACACCACACACCAAAATTAACTCAAAATGGATTAAGGACCTGAATATAAGACCTGAAACAATAAAATGCATAGAAGAAAACATAGGAATAAAACTCAAGGACCTTGGACTTAAAGAGGTTTTTATGAATCTGACCTCAAAAGCAAGGGAAGTAAAAGCAAATCTGACCTCAAAAGCAAGGGAAGTAAAAGCAAAAATAAATGAATGGGACTACAACAAACTAAAAAGGTTCTGCTTAGCAAAAGAAATCATCAGCAAGGTAAAGAGACAAACATCGAATGGGAAAATATATTTGCAAGCAATGCCTCTGATAAAGGCCAACTCAATAGCAACATAAAACAAATGATCCAATCAAAAAATGGGCAGAGAACCTGAACAGACACTTTTCCCTAGAGGATGTATAAATGGCTAAAAAATATTTGAAAAGATGCTCAACATCACTAGCTATAAGGGAAATGCAAATCAAAACCACAATGAGATACCATCTCACACCTGTTAGAATGGCTATAGTCAACAGAACAAGTAATAACAAATGTTGGGGAGAATGTGGAGAAAAAGGAACCCTCATACACTGCTGGTGGGACTGCAAATTGGTACAGCCACTATGGAAAATAATATGGAGGTTCCTAAAAAAGCTAAGAATTGATCTACCATATGATCCAGCAATCCCTCTACTGGGTATTTACCCCAAAGACTTGAAAACTCATATCTGAAAAGATATTTGTGTACCACTATTCATAGCAGCATTATTCACGGTGGCCAGGACATGGAAGCAACCGAAGTGTTCTATGATAGATGATTGGCTAAAGAAGGTATGGTACATATATACAATGGAATATTACTCAGCCATAAGAAGAGATGAAATACTGCCATTTGTGACAACCTGGATAGACCTCGAGATAATCATACTAAGTGAAATAAGCCCGACAGAAAAAGTTGAAAATCACATGATATCACTTATATGTGGGATATAATCCTAAAAGCAACAAATGAATAGGACAGACAAACTCATGGACTCATGGACATGGACTATAGACTAGTGGTTATCAGAAGGTAAGGTGGAGGAGGAGGTGGGGAGGTAGATGGGGTAACGGGGGTCAAATATGTGGTGACAGAAAGAAATCTAACTATGGGAGGTGAACACATAATGTAAATATATATATATGCCTTACTATTGAAGTATACAGCTGAATCTTATTGGATTGAGTTAACCAATGTGACCATAATAAATAAAAATAAAAATAAAAATAAAAGAAATATAAAGGAGATCTAAAGATTTGTTTGTTTACTTGTTTGTTTGCTTTGAAATGATGTTTTTCCTTCTATCTATTTTTATAACTACAAGAGCGTGAAGTCTGGGACATCAGAATTATACAACTAATTGCCCTAGTTTACAGGGCAGGTGGAGAATGTTCAAAGCTGGTGTAACCAAATGTACTCTTCAATTTTACCCGTAACTCTTAATAGAATCACCAAACTACTGATCTTACTAAATGCACAGTATGCCTTTCTTCAAAAGTTTATACATGGTGACCAAAGGAGACTAGCATTTAGCTGGTGAGCACACAATAGAGTATAGAGATGTCATATTATAAAGTTGTACATGTGAAATTCATATAACGTTATTAACCAATGTTACCCCAATAAATTTCATAAAATTAAAAAAATATTATAGAAAGGGTTGAGTGTCACATAATTTTTAGAGCAACATTATCTTCTAAAAGGACTGAAAAAATATCTCCCAACCAAATGAGACCTTTAAAGAGAAATGTATATGACATAAATTTAGGAAGTCCTCAAAATCTATAAGCAAAAATATCATGCAAGCTACAAATGAAATTTTTTTATATATAGTATTTAAGATCAACAAAAATCACAAGTGTTGGTGAGGATGTATGAATACTGAAACCTTCAAATATCGCTGGTCAGAATGTAAAATGGTGCAACCGCTTTGGAAAACCATTTGGGAGTTCCTCAAAAAGTCATATTCCTAAGTATATACCCAAGAGAATTGAAAACAAGTGTTCATGTAAAATCTTGTACATGAATTTTCATAGCAGCAGTATTTATAGTAGCCAAAAGGTGGAAACCAAAAGATCAGTCAATTGATGAATGGATAAACAAAATGTGATATATACATACAATGGAATATTATTCAGCCATGGAAATGAACGGAGTAACAATACATGCTACAACATGGATGAACCTTGAAAACATTATGCTAAGTGAAACAAGCCAGTCAGAAAAGGCCACATACTGTATGATTCCATTTATATGAAATATTCAGAACAGGTAAATCTATAGAGACAGAATGATTAACAGTTCTCAGAGGCTAGGGAGAAAGAGGGGACATGGAAAGTGACTGCTAGTGAGTATAATGTTCCTTTTTTGAGGTAAAGAAAATGTTCTGGAATTAGATAATAGTGACGGCTGAACAACTTTGAATGTGATAAGTATAGTGAAAACCACTGAACTGTTAATTAAATTTCTTTTTAAAATTATGGTACTGATGTTCCTGTATGTCTCGTACCAGAACAGAAGGACATGAGACAGCAAAATGCCACATGGAACACAGATGCCAAAGCTGTAGTTCTTAGAAATGTATGTCAGTCTCACTGTGAAACTGAGTGATGAAAACCACATCTATTCACATGACTTAGATGACATCCAATATAGCATAGCCACATGGAAACATCTAGCACTAAATGTACCAGTGATAACAACGAAATAAAATATTGAATATTTCAATGAGTTATTACAAAGCTAAAATTCTAAATTCAAATACAGCCCTTGCTGCAGTTAGAAAATATAGTATCAATGCAAATTGCATAAAAACACAGAATGACACTACTAGAAATGAAATGAACTATGCAGCCCTACAAATGGTTGCTAAATAAGAATAAACTATTTTATTTATACCAATCACCCTACAAACAAGGCATTTTCGAGTCTAATGGGTTTAGCACCATAGTAGATGTAGAAAATATTCTATTTTTTATCTTAAATATGTTCT
>NW_011888920.1:3223334-3236778 GCF_000151845.1 Pteropus vampyrus
CTGTGAAACTGAGTGATGAAAACCACATCTATTCACATGACTTAGATGACATCCAATATAGCATAGCCACATGGAAACATCTAGCACTAAATGTACCAGTGATAACAACGTAATAAAATATTGAATATTTCAATGAGTTATTACAAAGCTAAAATTCTAAATTCAAATACAGCCCTTGCTGCAGTTAGAAAATATAGTATCAATGCAAATTGCATAAAAACACAGAATGACACTACTAGAAATGAAATGAACTATGCAGCCCTACAAATGGTTGCTAAATAAGAATAAACTATTTTATTTATACCAATCACCCTACAAACAAGGCATTTTCGAGTCTAATGGGTTTAGCACCATAGTAGATGTAGAAAATATTCTATTTTTTATCTTAAATATGTTCTCGTTCAGAAAGGCAGTTTCTTTTTTAAATTTTTTTCTCCATATATTTCTTTTCCTTTAGGAAATATTTTCAAGGTGTCCCTGAATTACAAGAATAGAAACATACTTGATAAGTCTTACTTGTCAGTCAAGTTGACAGCTATAAAATAAAATTAGCTATTCTGCTAAACTTTAACTTTTAAGGATGAATTTTTAGCTCTGGAATTTAATCACTGAGTGCTTCTTAAATGAAAAGATGATGCCTGGTTAATTTTCTCTATGTGCCACTGCATATTAATTCACATGTCTCCTCTTTAAAGATACTATCCTAATAGGAAAATGTTGCTCTGCAAAATATTTGAATAGCTCAACTATTGGTGCATTTTGTACTTTTCACAGCAAAGGCTTAATAATGACAATTTTCATAATAGTCAATGAGAGAAAGGGCTAATTATTCAATCTTTAGTAACTTCAGTGAATTTTGAAATTAGTCTCTAGATTCAAGATATCAAAATGTATACATATCAAAAGAAAAAATGTGCTCTATCTTTAGATCCTTGTCAGCTTAGGCAGTAAAAGATGTATAGTAGAATTGGATATGATCAGCTTAATTAAACCTAGTTTGTGAAGACTCTCTTCTAAAGTTTTATGCTCTTCGGTTAGGGTCACTCATCTAGTCATGAGATTAAATCACTTCTCTGATCCCTTAGAGATTCCTTTCCTGGGACCTGACACAGGACTTGGTTTCCAATGTGTCTGACTACTGACATGAATATTACTATGTTACATCCCAGGGTCCTGGGCTATGGTTACTAATAGGCCACATGAAAACACCCACAAGAATTTGATGATTTATTTTAAAAAATACACTTCTGTCTTTTTAATTTAAAACATAAAGGCGATGTTAAGTTCCCCAAACGTTATTATACTGGGCTTAATTATAGAATGAAATTATAATTATAATAAATTGAAGTTTTCTATACCTACTGGGTATCTGGTATCAAGCACACAATAGTGTCTTGATAAATATTTTAGATGAAAAAGCAATGTATGAAAAATAAATAAAAAATGAATAAATATATATTAGGATATCATTTTCTCTATATGTCAGAGAATACTAATGAATACTCTGCATTAGTACTTCAGTTTAAATTTAATTCAGCCAATATTAATAAATTGATTGCACCATAATGTATAAACAAGACGTAGTCCTAGAGATGAATGTTCTTACAGTCTAGATCATAATACACAGGAATATATATAAATAATTTTCAAGATTGATATGTTAAATATCAACAGCTAAGTGTGACAAAAGTTATAAATTTCCTAAAGAAGAAGCAAACAATTACCATTAAAAAGAATGTGAGTATTGCAGATGATCTAACAGGAGTTGAGCTGGGCCAGAAAGGATCAATAGAATAAGAAAACGAACAAACAAAAACACAAGAGAAATAGAACAAATAGAACAAAACAATAACAGCATGGCTAAAGTAAAGTGGCAACAATGTACAGAATAGCAATTAGTCTGGTATGTTTAATGCCATAATATTATGGTAGAATATTTTTTATTTAATTGAATAAAGGTTTGAAAAGATAGCTTGGAGACAGATTAAAGGTAATGATTAGGATGTTGTCCTTATTTTATAGGCAAGGGAGAGCCAACAGAGTGACTTCATTGTTGTTTGGTTACAAACAGAGAAGCAGAACACAGCACAGCTAGAAGGAAAAGTTTTAAAAGAAAATGACAATTTTGTGTTAATAATAGAGGATATTTTGTTGATACATGGGGGCCATTTGAGGGGAGAGATGAAAGAGGGAAAAAAAAAAACCTGCTTGAATAAAGGAGTATGTTGGAGAAGGATAGGAAAGAAAAATTAAGATAGTTCATATTGATGTATTCTATCATTTCATTTAACTAGGAAAGAAAGGGTCTCTTGAGAATAAAAGTAGCAATGTTAAGAGACAAACTTAAAGGGAGTGAAAAATATTTACTACTGTCATAGGTAGGGAATAATAGAATAACATCCATGAAAATTTAGGGACCAGATGAGTTCAAAAGGTATGCATTTTTAATGGATATTTAATTATCATAATTATATCATTTCTCTGATAATACTCATTAATTCCAGACTAAAAATTTATATTTAGGTAGTCCAATATGATGAAAGATAAGACAAGTAAAACTAGAGGGTTGTCGGGAGCAATGCTGAGTGAGATAGGAAACAATGGAATCCTGGCTAGATAAGGTAATACGGATTGGATTGTGTCCTCCCCAACCCCAAATTCATAGCTGAAATCTTAACCTCCAGTACCTCAGAATGTAACCTTATTTGGATATAGTGTCATTGTAGATGGAATAGGTTAAGATGAGGTCATAATGGAGTAGAGTGAACCCCTAATTCAACATGACTGGTATCCATATAAAAAGGTGAAATTCAGACACAGAGACAGGCATGCATGCAGGGAAAATGCCATGTGAAGTTCGGCGTTATGCTGCCACAGCCAAAAAACTACCAGAAGATAGGAGAGAGACCTGAAATGGATCTTTTCCTAGTGCCTTCAGAGAGACTTCATGGCCTTGCCAACACCTTGGTCTGAGACTTCTAACCTCCAGAACTGAGACAATAAATTTCTATTAAGCCACAAAATTCGTGGATTTTTGTTACAGAGGCCATAGCAAACTAATACAGAATGCAAAATAGCCAAAAGATAAATAATAGACTGAAAAACTAGAATAAAGTTCACAGTGATCAGTGGAAATGGTAAAATAGGAAGTGGCAGAAAGAAGAACAAGAGCTTGTGATTAAGGAAGGACATGGGGAGTTGAGATTCTAGAGTTGGAACAGTTCTAAGCTATGATGAGTTCTGAGGCATGGCTGTGTATAAATTTCTGAATTGGGTTGATACAACATGCTAACATAGGACTATCACTTATGTGACCACAAATTTTTATAATGGTCATAATTATTCCTTAGGCTAGCTTCTAAATAAGTTAATAATAATGATATTTGGGAAAAGTGTGTAAAAATACTCTAATTTCTTTGACATATTTGTTGATGGCAACAAATATAAGAAATAATGAAAAAATGTTCAGATCTGAAAACACATCACTACACTCTATTATTCTCAAAAAGGATGTTGTTAAAGATGAGATGAAAAAGGCATGGCGATACAAAAGGATATTCATTACATATTGGTGTTTTCCTTTTGCAAGCTAACAACCAACCCAGGTTAACAATAGGAAATGCTGAAGGTTAACAGAAGAAATCTACTTGTTAACTTTGACCAAAGTCTAGTGAATAGTTGTCCCAAAAGCATAATGAAAGGCCCTACCTAGCACAGAAAAATTCAGAACTGGAAAAAAATAATTAATAGTTTTTAAAAGAATTAAAAAGAAACAGTAAAAATAGTAATACTCTGTTAATATTACTATAATATACTATATAATATGTCATACATTATATATAATATACTATAATAATAAGAAAAATGACACTCAAGAGGTCAAAATAATTGGATCCTTTGCCAGATTTGTGCAATGTTTTCTACTTCTTTCATATAATCACCTCAAAAACACCCTTCTATCACAATGAACAGTTGCTGGAAAATACAAAAACTTCACAACTATCTCTTCTCTTTCTGGTTGGCCTTATCTTCTTCATTAGCTTCCTTGGTACATTTCAAATATTGAGATTCCATTGCTGACTAGTTACAGCTGTTTTATTGCACCTGGAATGCGAGAGTCATCCTCCAAATCTTCTCGTACAATCTTAACAATTACTAATCGTTATTTATAACTGAATTTCCTAAGCTCCTATATAATTACCCTTTGTAATTTACCTCTGGTTAGTTCTGGCTAAAGTAGACTATAAGCAAAAAAAGGAAGGGCATTTTAGTCCCAGTTCAGTAAAGCCAAACACTTAATTTAAAGTCACAATTGTATTGCTCTACCAAACGGCAGCAGCAAATCACAAAACGTTTGGAGTCTTCTGACAAATACAGTTGGTTCTAGAATCTTGCATTAATTTGCCATCTAAGCAATGCTATAAAAATGTTTCTGGATAGAAACATTTCTTTTTGAGATAATTTGTCAAATCAAAATACCAATCTACTTGAATACACTAATAACTTTTCCAACTTAAAATAAGGATTAGTCATTTTGGAGCAAATATTTGAAGGCATAAACAATCTTAGAAGTGCTAAACTGAAAAGGAAAGCTTTGCCGTGGTTGTTTATGGCTGATACGTTATACTTGGACTTCTGATAGAGTGTATATTTTAAAAGTACGGTATGACTCTTGCTTCCCTGGGCACGCCTTTTTAATCATAAGATGTGCGTTTTCACAAACTAGAGTTAAAAAAATAAAGAAAAAAAATTACAGACAATAATATTTGGCTATAGCTTGATATAATAACACAGCTAAATAGTGAAAAATGATTTCAATATAGCATAAGATACTCATTTTATAGATTAAGACATCACACTATATCATAACCTTATAATATATACTCTCAATACTGGTATAATGAAGTAGTTCCACTTTATTCCACATTGTACTTTCGGCAGGAAAATTATTAATTTTTGTCTCAGTGGTAAAGGTGAAATATAAGCATGAAATACATTTAGTAGTTTTTAAAAGGACATGGTCCTAAACATGAAAATTTAGAATAAGAGAAATATGAGAAAATATGAGAAAAGGAATGGAGACTACAATAAATTTGTATAAACACCAAAATTCAGTATACCTACTTGTACGCCAGGTAAATTACATGGCAAAATATTTGAAAATATAAAAGGCTAGGGAGGAGGAAACAAACTCAGAAAGGAACGTAAACAGAATTAGGAGACTGAGGACAACACACAAGTCTGTGGAATTGACTGAAGCCTCGTGAGAAATGCATCTTGTGTTTTCTCTCTTCTGTGTCTGTACCTTTTCTTAGGGAAGATGCCAAGCATGTCGAAATGACCAAACATAGGCTACTGACTACCTGACATAGCTTTCAGATAAACTAATAATTAAAGCAAACAAGTTGAATGGAATCTTGGAGTCTGAAAATCTGGGCAACTGATTGAATTTCTGACTGAATGGATTTAAGTGACCAGATGTTTTGGTATTGTGTAGAGAGAATTTTGACTTAATGAGAACCAAGAAAAAAGCAGATTAGTGTTTGGCACTCCTGCAGTTAGTCTGCAACTCAATTATGTAGTTTTGCACATGAGAGAAATTCAGTAAATGCTTGCTGGCTGAACGATCAAACTATTTTATTATAGTCTTCACTTCCAGTCAGTGCTTTGGTTATTGTAAATATAAAAGTGATCTTGGATAACTAAATAAACAAAAAGATCAACTGATACCATCTGGAAAATATGTCCTAAAGAGCAATATTTCTTTTGAATTCTCTGTTATGGTTTCAAATCTCTCTTTTCCTGGTTTTGGATTATTATGCTGCAACAAAGAAGAGATCATATCTTCCATTCTTTATAAAAAACTAATATTACAGAAGTTCATATTTCAATATTATTTCCAATTTAATTTTTTCTTCAGAGATTTTGAAATTTTATAAAACTACCAATTTTTGGCTCCTAATATTAAATGCAGACATAATTATTATTTCAACATCTCCAAGTACAGTTATAGTCAGTAGAGTGTGCCTCAAATTAGAATGCCTTCAAGTGATTACACTGCTATTACATCTGAACATTTCTTTCTTAAGGAAGAAAAAGAGCAATAATTTTTTCAAGAAAGATTAAAGATTAGTCATAAGATTAGAACTCCCATGTTGTAATTATGTCATGGGAGGCAGTGTAGAGTAATGGTTATGAGCATGGACTTTGAAGTCAAACAGATCTAAATTTCAATTCCGAATCTCCTGTTAGTCATATTTACCTACTTGCTCTTATTTGACACTAAGTCCTTTTACCTGAGTCATGTTTTTCTCATTTGTAAATAAGGACAATAACATCTGATTCATAGTCTGTGACTGTTGTAAGATTTACATGATAAGATGGAGTACAAACAGTAGCTCCCACTCCATTTGCACTTTGCTTTCTGATGTTTCAGTTACCTGGAGTCAACCAAAACCATTAAATGGAAAATGCCATAAATAAACAATCCATAAGTTCTAAACTGTGAGCTGTTCTGATTAGCATCATGAAATCTAACTTTTTCTCATTCTGGCCTGCCTGGGACATGAATCATCCCTTTGTCCAGCCTCCACCCTGTAGCTGCTCTCCGCCCATTTAGTCCTTAGTAGCCACGTGGGTTATCAGACCAACTGTCGAGGTAGTGTAGTGTCTGTGTTCAAGTAACCTTTATTTTAATTAATAATGACCCCAAATATCAAGAGTAGTGATGATGGCAGTTCAAATCTGCCAAAGATAAGCCTTAAAGAGCTCCTCTTAAGTGAAAAAATGAAAGTTCTCGACTTAAGGAAAGACTGAGGTTGCTAAGATCTACGGTAAGAATAAATTTTCTATCCTTGAAATTGTCTAATTTATAAATTACACTTTATCATAGGTATATATGTATAGAAACATCATAGTATAAATAGGATATATACATATATTTCACAAATATTAAAATGTGCTTAACACACATATAAATGTAAATAAATTAACTACACATATGTCTGGGAGGGAGGGGAGGAGAAGGAAAGGGAGAAGAGTAGGAGATGATAGGAGGGGAGGAGAAGGAAGGAGACAGAGGAGACAGATGAGACAGATTGAGCAGGTGTGCCCACACTCTAGCTTAGCATAATGCCTGGAACATAGTAAACACTCATGAGAAGCAACTCTTGTTAAGTATTCAGGTAACAATTCCACTCTGGGCATTCTGATGAGGTATTAACATGTTTGGTATAAGGAAGATCAAAGTGTTTTTTCCAAGCAGATACACCCATGTTCAAATTTAGTTCTGCAATTGTTTAGCTGCATAATCTTGGTAAAATTATGTAAACTTCTGAATCTCAAAATCTTCAAATGTAAAACAAGATTAATAAAACTTATTTTGCAAGATAAAACGTATTAAACACTTGGCCCAAATTTGACATATAGAATGTATACAGTCTATATTATTTTTTCCATGTTCTTACACATGTTCTTTAACCGCACAATGTCTTACTTCTTGAACTTTAAAAATACATAAAAACTACACAGGGCTATTGTGTAGATTAAATGAGATGATATATAAACTATCAAAGCAACCACTAGCACATACTTGGATTTCAATGTCTTTCAACTCCACTTCCCTAGATTTATACAAAATCTACACAGACACCAACATAACATAGGTCTGAATGTACAACATCTTACATAGTCTCTCTAAGAAAAATTTAGTCTTTGCCAAATATTTCTAAAAACTCAACAAAAAGCTGTCAATATTAAAACACATCACTGAGAGAAATCCAAGAGTCAATTTCCACTTGCTATTTCCATTTGCTAACCAAGTCAGTCATTTACAGGTGTTGGTTCCATAGAATATAATTTCTGGGAGGGTCGGAGCCATATTCTGTTTGCTTACCTTTATATTGCCAGTGCCTAACCAACTGTCTAGAAAACAGTTTTCAAAAACATTTGTTGAACCAATGAGTAAAAGTCACTCCTAGCGAAGCTTCATCAGGATCATGGAGAGTCAGGTTTCATCTAAGTTGAAACGACAAACTGCCTCCAAAGTAAAAGCTTTTCGTCTTCTGGAACATTCAGTGTATAGTCTGGGCCTACCTTTCTACCAACCTGCTGATTATATGGTCATTTGATTGTCAAAATAACTCTGTTTCAGCTTCAACAGGTCTCCCACCGGGAACTATTTGCATGTATTTTGGACATCATTTTTAAAATTACCATTTCTCCCAAAGAGTAAGGTCTGAATTAATGAGGTTTTACTAAATTTATATTTCTATGGTTGGTTTCACCTTTGAACAAACACATTAAAGGCAAGTGATAAAGCAGAATATTTTCTTAGAATTGAATCTACATGTAAATTTGATCTTGTAACATTTGCACACAAGGTGACAATTTCTGATGCAGTAGGAAGCATTATAAATGTGCAGAAATCAATTCAGCCATTAGGAAAAAGCAAGAGTTGCTAAGAAACCATATTCCAAATAAGGAATATTATACTGGTGACCCAGACAATTACCATATGCCTGACATGACATCAACACAAAGCTTAACAGATTTTTAAAAGCACTGTGACACTGAATTGTTCACACCATACTTGCAACTCAGATAATTAAAGAGTGGCCTTTCAGTGATGCAAAAATTCATTTGTAGAAACAGGAAAATACAAAATCGAAGTGAATTAATAACAATGTAAGATACTTCCTAAGTCTTACCAAGTCTCTCCTGCATATCTAGGATGCATGTATGTCTGTGGTACACAGTGTCTCATGACTTCATTTAATTGAAGTCCATTCAATTTTTAAAAGAATCTACCTTTCAAATAGATATATTCTCTTTCTATGTGTTTGTATATCCAGAGGGGGGAAAAAAACTTTTAAGAATATATAGCAAAATGTACACTGTGGTTATGATTGGTAAGTAAATTATAGGTGATTTTGAATATGCCCTGTCTGCTAATTTTCAGGGGTCATTTTACTTTTTGTAATTTCAGAAAACTAATAAAGTTACTTTGAAATAATTTTTAAACTTTTATTTGGAGCTAGATACGAGATTTTGAGACAGAATAACAAACCAAAGACATAAAACCTAACACTGTGGTTAACGGGGAGATAGCACATTCCTGTCTTACATATTATTCTATCTTGCTATTTTCACATCATTTTTGGTATTGTAAGATCCAAGCTGCTCATGCTGGCATATGTGCATATGACAATTAGCCATAAATAGAGTAAGTTAAACGGGCAGCAAAAGATAAAAGCTCTCTTGCTCAATAATGCCAGAGAAAAGAGACCATATTCCAAAAATAATGGGCTAACCTACCCCCAAATGTGTTAGTGAAATCATATCTTAATGTCTCTTTAGGAGTGAGAATTGGCAGGCAGAGATTCTTATTCTTTACATAAAACTCAGATAAATAAACACATGACCTACCTAACTGCTTGGAGGCTTCACTTTTGCAAAGCACACCACACAAGAATCAAATAAAAATGAATGCCTTTACTAACACAAGTTTTAGACTTTTATTAGGACATTGAACAAATAGAGAGAGCACCCTTAACGCCTTATAATCCCTAAAGGGGGCACTCTCTGGAGGCAGACTAAAATAAATGAAATAGATTATAACCTCTTTAGAAGTACTTACCCCATAATGATATTATTTAACAGAAAAACTATAAAATATTTAAACCATTTAAACTAAAGAATGTATTTCTCTCCTTAAAGTGTAGAAGGGAGAAGACTGCTACACAAAATCAAACTGAGCAATTTTGTATTTTACATGCAAAGCTTTATTCAGATGAATTTTGCTTCTTGCCCCTTGCTTGGTGTTTCCTTTCACTAACTTATTATTACTATTTTTTCATGTAGGAAAAACATGCAAATACCTTCACAAAAGAACTGCTTGGAAATCTGTTTGACAAATATAAAACTCTTCAGCAAGACCAGAACTTTTAGAAATGTGTGCCTAATATTTTTTTCATTGACTGAAAATATGGTTAAAAGTCTGTGACCATATTATATTAGAATCAGTCATGATTAAAGATAAAAGCTAAAATAAACTAGCAATGGAATCTATCTCATCAACATACACCATATGTAATATTATGTATTAAATCATTATGCCGACATCTCATAGAGGGATTATAAAGTGTTAAGGGTGCTCTCTCTCTTAACGTGCAGCTCTCCAGCATCATGCCAGAAGAGTAGAGTAATTCTATGCTTAAAACAAATATTTTATTCAATATGTAAAAGCAATTAATTAGAATATAAGACACAATCTTTGAATTCAAAGACTACCCTACGAAAAACATAAATATAACATTTAAAATATGTAGCTTCTGCATTACAATCCACATTAAAAAAATAAATAAAAGGAAAATAAACAGAAAAAAAAACAATGGAATAAGATGGATAGTGGATGTTCCCAACTCAATCTGGCTGGTGATCTTAATTGTCTTTTTCCCTTCTACCCACACACATATAACTGAACATATCTCTCTTACCCTCTAATTAAAAAATTAATCATTTTAGTGCAATTCTCTAATATGGATTACTTACTTTCATTCTCTTAAAGAGAACATCTAGTATAAACAAATATTCTTGAACACTAAAGCCATGAAAAGTCTAACATAAAATAATGAAATACTAAAAATAATAGGAAAAATTTGACAATATAAAATTTGTTTAACATGCTTTTATTTATAAGTCTATAGAGTATAACAATTAAGAACTCTGGCTATTTTTTTATTCTTCTTTTGAATAATTCTTCATAGAATTATTGTGAAACTTAATTAAAAGAGTGGTTACACAGAAAGCACTTCGAACTGTGAGCGCCTGGCATACATTTAAGTGCTTCTATAGATGTTATTTATTGTTATCCTTCATTAGCTAGTTTAAATACAGTTAGATGTTTCTGCCTTTTCTATTTAAAAATATCATCTGTAACGTGGGTTGAAAATAGGCATTAATCTAGATTAGAGCGAATTATTAGTAAGATAAAACTCTTATAAAAAATATACATCACTTTGAACTTCCATTTCCAGTAAAAGCAGATTATATAATTTGAGCAACCCGCTGAAGGTCAGCTCGCAAGGCAATAAAAGAGTATTGCAGCAAGATATGAGTGAAGATGAACTTGAGGAGAGGTGAACACGAATTTCAGGGTGCTTTTTTCTGCGATGGGCATCTGCTGACTTCAGAAGTGACTGAGAGGTGAAAAAATGAGCAGGACTTCTGACAACCTCACAAGACTACAGGGACAAAAATTGAAGTCCACAGATTGCCAAGGGGAGGCCTCAGTAAATCCTTCATACTTTGAGATGAGACCCTGACAGGCAGCACCACAGGTATCAGGGTAATACCATCAACATAAGGTGAATCAGAAGTAAATTGGCCCTCCTACACACTGAAACCGTGTGTAGGTTTCAGCAATCCCTTCCGGTCAGAAGCACATGTAAATTTTCCTTATAGGAGGTTAACATCATTCTCAGTCTCAAATTATTTCTATGATTTTTTACATATAATGTCCAGCACTCGAACAAAAAATAATCATAATAATTAGGCACATAGAAGACAAGCAACATGACTAAAAATTAAGTGAAAGAACACACAATGTAATACCACAGGGGCTCTAGAGAATGGATGTATCAAGCCAAGAGTTTAAATTAATTATGGCTGATACGTTAAAGGAAATAAATAATATGAAAGTTTGTCAGATAAATGGAAACTTAAAAAACAATAAAATGGTATGAGTGACATTAATTATTAAATGGATGAGCTTCACAGATGATTTTCATAACCAATTGACAGGAGTATCAGTGAGCTGGAAGATAGAACTGAAGAGAGTATACAGACTTAAATGCTGAAATTAAACAGAAATGAAATACAGAAGAGATTCTGTTGTAACCTTATCTACTGGTAAACTCTGAAAAAATACTTTAAACATATTATTTTTAAAAAACATAAATACATTTCTAGTACCAAATAAATTCACAAGTAGAATGTAGATCTATTAAAAATATATTTAGTCATAAATTTTACCAGTAATATTATATAGTATTTTTGTATATTATTGCTATTGTAAAACAATGATTTACTAAAACTGTCACTCTCTAGGAGATGTGCATTATCTAGAAGATTAAAAGTAAATTAAAATGTGTTTCTTGGATAAACATGAGAAGCAAAGATAATTGGGCTCAGTATCTTAACAGGAAATTCATATAATGCCTATGTAGTTCTTTCCGATCACTTAGCTTTATCTCCTTAGATGTAGATTCTGGAGGGAGGATATTTCGAATAAGTATTCGCACTTCAGGATGCCTAGTACTAATGAGAATTTTATAAATAACCAATTATCAAAGAATCACAGAGAATTAATTCATTATCAAATACTTTTTTTTTCTTTTTTCTAAACACAATCTTGGGCTATAATCTCATGAGATTAATTAAATATTGCAATATTTGCAAAAAGCAAATCCTTTCAAATATTAAGATAACAACACCAGGTTTCCTTTGTAAATAACAACTATTTTAAAATTAATTGGAAAATATTTCGTAATCTCAAAAAATCCCGTAAACTCATTAGAAGCCTTAATTGAAGCTTAAGGAGCTAGATTTAATGTATTACAGTGCATGTAAGTTGTACATTAATATTCCTGCCGTTGAACTAGGTAGTGAGAAGAAACTCATAGCATTACTCTGATTTACAATTGAGATTGCTAAACACGTTAGTATTACAACATGATTATACCACTTTTTTTATTCTATTTCACAATCTCTCTATAATTGCCTCATTATAAAAATGTACTATTCTCTAAACTAATGAAGAAATTTTGCATTTATATGTCTATGCGATGAAATTCAATGAAAATATTTTTTGAAAACTGAAATCCAGAAGTAAAATTTAGGTACCTGGACATACTCAGCCTTCTTCGAAAGTTTTAAATCATGAAAATACTTCTCTTTCTACAATGTTTAATCACATATTCTAGTCAGTCCTCAACCCAGCTTCTCCCTTCTTAACCACTTTTTAAAAAAAGAATAAAGCACAAACAGTAATAAATGTTTTGTTATTTTAATCAAAGAGTGGTTAAACTATTAGTAAAAGTCTTTCATCACTAAAAACTCTATTCATAATACTTCGTTAAGATTAAGTTTACAAGTTAATGAACAACATAAAATTACGTAACTTTCTAATGAAATCACCATAGAGCTAGTTTAAACAGAGGGGAGAGAATATGAGTCTGATTTTACTTTTCTTCAATTGTCTATTGTTTAAGAAATAAGGAAATCAGATTCCCTCTAGGGAGGAAAAAAATGAAATATGCATAATGCTGGCATTTCCATATATTTAGCCAGTAGAATAAACATGTTGATAAATTACAAAAAATTCTTAATCATTATTTTTAAAGGCAGTCTTAAAGTCACTTTGGGCTAAATTTTCAGAATTTAT
>NW_011888920.1:3236828-3255265 GCF_000151845.1 Pteropus vampyrus
TAAACTCATTAGAAGCCTTAATTGAAGCTTAAGGAGCTAGATTTAATGTATTACAGTGCATGTAAGTTGTACATTAATATTCCTGCCGTTGAACTAGGTAGTGAGAAGAAACTCATAGCATTACTCTGATTTACAATTGAGATTGCTAAACACGTTAGTATTACAACATGATTATACCACTTTTTTTATTCTATTTCACAATCTCTCTATAATTGCCTCATTATAAAAATGTACTATTCTCTAAACTAATGAAGAAATTTTGCATTTATATGTCTATGCGATGAAATTCAATGAAAATATTTTTTGAAAACTGAAATCCAGAAGTAAAATTTAGGTACCTGGACATACTCAGCCTTCTTCGAAAGTTTTAAATCATGAAAATACTTCTCTTTCTACAATGTTTAATCACATATTCTAGTCAGTCCTCAACCCAGCTTCTCCCTTCTTAACCACTTTTTAAAAAAAGAATAAAGCACAAACAGTAATAAATGTTTTGTTATTTTAATCAAAGAGTGGTTAAACTATTAGTAAAAGTCTTTCATCACTAAAAACTCTATTCATAATACTTCGTTAAGATTAAGTTTACAAGTTAATGAACAACATAAAATTACGTAACTTTCTAATGAAATCACCATAGAGCTAGTTTAAACAGAGGGGAGAGAATATGAGTCTGATTTTACTTTTCTTCAATTGTCTATTGTTTAAGAAATAAGGAAATCAGATTCCCTCTAGGGAGGAAAAAAATGAAATATGCATAATGCTGGCATTTCCATATATTTAGCCAGTAGAATAAACATGTTGATAAATTACAAAAAATTCTTAATCATTATTTTTAAAGGCAGTCTTAAAGTCACTTTGGGCTAAATTTTCAGAATTTATCGTATAAATAGACCATATTTGTGTATGTTTAGTAGGTACAGTCTAAACTAGCCTCTGAGTTTCATTAGAGTACTTATAGAAAAATAATTTGCTTGAATATTATAAAGCGAAGAAGTTTTGCTTTTTTTTTTAATTTAAAAATTAACCCAGCCAATTTTCCAGTAATGATTCAAGGACATTCATTACCAATCATCTGAAAGCAAATATAATTGATAATTCAGGTTCCTATTTCCATCATGACAGGTAGCTCAAAAACTTATAGGCATATAAAAATTATTAATTTACTTTTCAAAATTTGAGAGGTTTGGGGAATTTTCTTTTGAGCAATTATTACAATTCGAATAGCTTAATTTTAAAATAGCCTAAGAACTTAGATAGTTTGAAGTAAACAATTGGCCGATCACAAATCTAATGAACTCTGACACCCAAGCATTTTTAATGAAAGATTCTTCTAATAAATTTAGAAATGATCCATGACACCAAGGTAGGAGCCAATTCCAAATCAAATTAACATGTCAAAAAACAAACCCAAACAATTAAATAATATAAATAATATAAATTAATAATAAAGCTAAAATTATTAAGGTGGTTTTATTATTTTGAATTCCCTTTCTGCTTTCTTATTAAATCTTTATGGACATTTCCTCTTCTGATTCAATAAGACTGATTCATAAGACAGAGCTAATGTTATATCCTGCAAATGAAAATATAGGTGAACACACTGTAAAACAGAATTCCCTGGTTTTGTTCTTTGGTAATTTAACTTTGTTTTGACAATGCTGAATCAATACAAATGTTGTATCTCCTATAAAAGAAAATCCAATATAGAAAAACAATCCCAAATGATAACATGACCTAACTGGTAATTTTGAAAATTTCAGAACCAATAGAAATTAAAAGTAGAATGTATATATTTACAGTTTGCAGCAAATCTGAGGCAGCATTCCTTTTGTTTGTTTGTTTTTCCTGACATTGGCAGAAGTGTCATTCACATACTTGAATAACTCGATAATTATGTCCTGAGAGGACTTAGATTAGATTTTTTTTTAATGTTCCTTGCTTTTGTTTTCACCTCTGGTGGGAGTCTTTCTCTTTACTCTTTTTTTAAATTGTCAAATGTAAACATGTGTGAACATAAAATGAGTAATTTTGCACTATAACCCCTATGTTCACTTCCCCTACGGCATCCTTCCCTTTCCCATTATCTTCTTTCTTTCTCCTGGAGTTATGCAACATCTTGAATTTTGTACTAATCATTCTCTTTCTTTTACACTTTCCCATCAATGCAGGTATTTCTAAATAACATACTTTTCAAATTTTCCTAGTTTTGAAATTTAATTTAATGGAATAATACTACAGCATTCCTCTGTGGCTTGCTTCTTTTGATCAATATTATTGTTTACATTCATCCATGTTGATGTCAATAGCTGAAGTCATTCATTTACCCAACTCTATAGTATCCTAAGGCATAAATATATCACAGCTCATTCATACTATTAAAAGAATATTACAGTTATTTACAACTTGAGGCTATTATGAAAGCATTGCTGTGAATATGCCAGTGTCTGACTTCTGCTACACATGCACAAGTATCTCCCTGGGGTAAACATCTCGTAGAGGGTTATAGAAAAGGCACAAATTCAAATTTACTAGTTAATGCCAAGGACACTGTATCATTTAGACCTCCATCAGCTAAATGTGAGATTTCCTGCTGATCCAGATCATCAGTAACAGTGTCACTGTCAGACTTCCAAAGTTGTGCCAAACTAGTAGGTGGGAATGACATATTATGGTGCTATCAATATAAATTAATCTGATTACTGATAAGGTTAACTGAAAGTACTTCTATTGGTTAAATGTGTTATGAAAAAATCTCCTAGTTTGTGACTATTTTTTTATTCTCTATAGGTGTTCTTTGATAAAAGGAAGGTTTTCATCTAAATGTAGTAAAATTTATACACATTTTCCGTTATGATTTGACCTGACTAGTTTAGAAAAAAAACTGTTCTCTAAGTCAAAAAATCCTAATTATAAATTTATAGTTTTATAGTATGGCCTTTCACCTGGAATTGCTTTATGTACAGACTCATGGAATAGAGATGTAATTCTAATATTTTTTTCCACATGGATAACCAATTGTCCCCAAACCATTTATTGACTAGCCCATCCTTTCCTCACTGATCAATGTTACCTTGGTCATTTATCAAGTCTTTTTCTCTGATGTACTGCAGTCTCATTAAGATATGTTCAGTTTTGGATTCCTGATTTATCTTTTGTTGAATTCTTTAGGATTACTGAATCTGAAGACTGACTAATACTTTTAATAGTTCCCCAAATTTTTCCTTTCTGCATTCCCTCTATTAACTCCATTTGGAATCCCAACCGAATATACACATTACATCTTCTCACTCTCTCCTTCATGTCTCCTACACATTTTACATTTTACATTCTTATTCATATTTCCCCATTTTTGATTCTCTGAACTCAGTTATAGGTAATTTCTTTAGTCCTAGCTTTCAGTGTACTAATTTTTGTTTGTTTGTTTTGTTTCAGTTATGCCTAATCTGCTTTAAAACTCATCTAACTGTGTTCTTTTTTCTTTAAGTATTATGTTGATTGCTTAGAAGTTCTCTGGTTCTTTTTCAAATCTACTGTTTCTCCCTCACATTCTAAAGCTTCTCTTTTATTTCTTTAATTATATTAAAAGTTGTCATTTTGATTCTGTCTGAAAATTTTGATATCTGACAACACTCCAGATCTGTTTTCCTCGTCTACTGTTTCTGCTGGCTCTTGGCCATAGTACTTTGTTTTCCTATGTGAGTCTGTGTCTTTTTGTTTTTGTTTTACTTTGTTTTGTTTTTTAATATTAGCTGCTCATTTCCCAGAGTACTTTATCTGTGGAAATTCTTTGAAGATGGGATTGAAGTTGATTTCCTCCAAGCAGGAAATAGTGTTTCCTGGTTTCCTACTCTCACTGCTAATGACAGAGCACTTAATTTAAATTCACCACTTAAATTTTGTTCAGTCTACACACATAATGTGATTAGCACATTTTTCTCTTTCCTATGAGTTCAGTGTTGTGCTTAATAGTCTTTAAAAAATATATAACAAATATTTAACACTGCATTTTAATAATTTTAATCAGAAGGGGTACTCAGGTATCTAATTTGCCATAATGCTAAAACTAGAAATGTACTCCCACTTTGAGACTTTTTTCCTTCTATTTGTTTAATTCATAGTTAATGAACTGTTATAGAAGAGCTCGCTTAAATTCAAAGTTAAGATTTCTGGTTTATAAGGACTCATAGTAACAACACTTCTGGAATCCATTGGGTTCTGTGACCTAACGTGACCTAATCTTTTTCCAGAGGTGGATCTTATGTTGCAGAGAGCCATCAGTACAAAAACAGGACAACACACCAGAAGCTACATTTCCATTTTTAAAGTTTCCTCAGTTACTGGGCTCTAGCCTCCAAGCTCTGTCACATATAAATTACAAAAGTAACCCTGGGGCCTGAGTCTTCATGAGGAATACCTGTACACTATGCACAGGAGGTTGCCCAGGTCCTCCTTTTTTGCCTTTTTGTTTCTTTCTTGGATCATCTCTTAGACTCTGATTCTGACCATCATTTTTGCTTGTATTTGGTGACTTGGTCACTGACATCAAGTTCTTGCACTTGGTTTAATCCTTTAGCTCCTTTTCTCCTCCATAGTAATTTGCTTTTCACACCTTTTCATATTTTAGACCATATTCCTGGAATATATGAGTTATTTCTACTTATTCTTCATCCTCCTTGAACATCTGACTTATCTAGATCTGTAAGTTACAGTACATAGAATTCAGAAGTGATTTTTTTTTTTTGTCCCTTCAGTTAAATATGCATTATACTCAAGAATGTTGGGAGGATTACCTGGATTGGTCTTCCATCAGGTGTCAGCACCTCTTCTGAAAGTTCCATCATCTTTAGGGCCATCAGAGCAATGGGTTTAGCGTGGCACAGGCTTTTTCTGTGGAGTCCTGCAGCAACGCAGTATGCATCACCTATTGTTTCCACCTGCAGCAATCAGACAAATTAAATGCAAACATATGATAAGAGCCAGAAGAGAAATGATCATCTGCAATCACAAAATGTTGCTGAAAAACATGTCAGCAAAATATCGATAAATTAAGCAATTAAACAACTGAGTGTAATCACAGCAGAGTTTGCAAACAGCCACAGTCAAATACTAACATCTCACTCCAGGGCTGTTCATCAACATTATCACGATAGATGATCATTGAAATCAAGAACAACTGTAACACAATTATTCCTGTGAAAATAGAATTGTCAGTATTTTACTTGGACAGTTTCTAACTGATGACTTTATTCAAAGCCACTCTGTTGTCTCCTTCAAACCTTCAATATGGGTTATATTTGACAGATGAGAAATTGATGTGCAAAAACCTATCCATAATCCTATAATTAAAAAGTTAATGGGCACTGTCAAACTCTTTCTCACCCTGTTCTAACTCTATGGTCAGCATCCATTCTGAATGGCCATTGCTTTTGTTCAGTATTTTAAATAATTATCTCAAGTTAAAACCCCCAACTTCCCAAAGCATAAATATGGCATAAAAGTTAAGCTTAACTTATTTTCAGAGAAAAGTTCACTAGTTATTCAAAGTAAATATGATGGTAAAATCCTCTAGAGTTCTAATATTTTAATTAGAGCAAAGTGATGAAATACTGTATAAAATGCCCAATTTCAATATTACCTGTTCTCTGAAGCCCTCCATGACCCTTTCATTAGTTCTTCGAACTAATCTTCTCTTCTATTCTGTTTCAGCAGCACTTTCCAGATCTCTTTGCTATATAGCTTCATCATAAGCTAAAATCAATATGTATCTATGTATAATCAATATGTATCCCCAGCTATGATTTGAGCTCTTTAAAAATGAGACCATGTATTTTTCACCTCTATATTCATAGGGCTTATCATAGTGTCTAAAATATAGATATTTAATAAATATCTACCAAATGAATAAATAAATCCACCACGTTTACTATGATTACAATAACGTAATTCTATCATTTGCTCATTTTTACCATTTGTTTCAGGATCAGCATGTAGATCTATGTGTCATGTAAATCCATGAAGGAAAAAATTGCCTCTAAATCACTGGAGATGCTTTTATTATAAATATATGAAGAATTATAAGATATTCTATTAATTAAGATTTAATTGCTATAACTAAATTTCATGTGAATTCATTCTAACATTATAGTATTAAAAGATGTATTGCATTAAATTCAGTAAGCACTAATATGGAGAATATGATGAGAATACTTAAGAAGTTCATGGGATGAGGAATGCCAGAATTATCCCTCACTTATTAGAATCTCATCAGGAAATTTGCATCTACAGTGATTTCAATACCTCAGACCATAATGACGTTCAAAAATTTCACTTTAAGCCCTGTTTTCTGATGCCAAAAAAATGGAAATGAAATCATTTGGTGAGAACAGAAAGGCAGTGACATATGAGTTGGCAAAGGTTTCATTCTAAGTACTAAAATATACTTCCCTCAAAGAATCCCCACTGAGAAAAACACCCAGCAAATAATAAAGATATAATATGTGGCCATTTACCATTTCCCCCCTGGAAAGACAAAATCCTTTGCCGATTCTCATATTTATCTCTTCCTTTTGTATTTTTGTATAATTTTAAAATCTAAAATACTGTTAGCTATGTATTTGAAACTAACTTCTAATTTTCAGATAGTAAGACACATAGGCAGTAAACTATTCATATCAATTGAATTGTTTCACAGTCACTCTGAACATGCATGCTCCTGGACCATGATCTCTTCTCGAAATCCCTATGGTCATCCTCCTCCTCAGCAGCAGTAGCTCCAGTATCTTTTCAGCAAAAGTTTATTGAGTTACATTAAATGCATATTTCTAGAAATTGCACCAAAAGAATAAAGATTAATTACATGTTGCACTTTCTCCATAAGACTATGTAATGTAATATATGGAGAAGATGGACCAATATGTTACTGATTGATAAAATACATAACTTCAATGAAGTGTAAAATAAAAATGTGTACAATATAACAAAGTAATATTAAAATCCATACATGATCATGTAAGATTTTATAGCATTGAGTTTCCAAATATTTGAAGTCAAATTAACTATTGGAAATAACAGAATCAAAAAATAGTCAAGAAATAGACATCAAAAAACAATGGCCCCTATTAAGATGTGAAATTCTCACAATTATTCATAAACACTCAACATACAGAAAAAATCTAAAAGTTGTTGCTTCCGTCATGGTAGGCTAGATTATGCTGCAGCAGCTATATAACCTCCAAATCTTAATGCCCTAAAACAACAAAGGTTTATTTCTGATTCATGCTACATATTCATGTGGATTTGGGTGGAGGAGAGAAACGCTGTGGCATGCCTCTTCACTCTAGGAATGAGGCTAATAGAACCTCCTCACCTAGAGCTGGGTGTAATGGCAGAGTAAAGATCTGACAAATTACACGCTAGCGCATACAGCTTTCTTCCAGATGTGACGTTGATAATTCCCTGTCAAGATTCTTTCACCAAAGCAAGTCACATGGCCATGCTTAACATAAAAGAGATGGGAAAATGCAACCAACCAGGAGCCCAGAGAGGAGGCAGAAATATTTGGCAAATAGCATTAGTGAGTGTGTGAATGAATAGGTAATAGCTTAAAAATTTTCAAATACCCTGATGTATGTAAAGTGCAAGCAATATGTCTGTGTGATGTTTTACTTTCCTTGCAGATGCAGTCAGCATCTTAATCTGAAAATCTCGGCAGAAATGCTACCACCTTAGTAATGCAACTTTCCATTAAAGCTCCATTCTTCTCTCTTCTCCACTCATCTATATCTGGTCTATACAAGTTTAGCAGAATTAAGTAGATATGACCATCTTAGTGGATTCTCTTTAAAATAATTAGTTGACTTTGCCTCATAGGGAGCTGTGAAATGAAAGCATTACATATCAATTATAATTACTCTTGAGGATGTTTCCTTGAGTTAAACAATAGTTAGACAAGTGGCCATCATAAACATGCTACAAAAAAAAAAACTGTCCATAAAGTTGACCAGGTTTTGAATTCCTTTATAATTATCTCAGTATTTTTTAAATAGAATTTAAACACAACAGACACCATCGAAAATAGTTCATCTTATTTCTTTTCAGCATCTCCAACCTGTGCTTGAATGACATTAAATTTTTAAAAAATGGCTAGATTAGGCATGAAGATGGAAAAGATAGTGCTTATGCAAATGTCTGAAAACCTTATATACTTTTATGAATGTAGAAGAGGAGGTTTAAGTACTAAAAATATTGTGTATAACTGTTGTCCCACATATTGTTATTATAGCTGCTTTGATCAATTAAAGAATTCACCTATCTTGTGTATCTTCTTCTCAACACTGTATAATCAAAACCTTCATATTATTTCAGGAATAAAGGTGGTATAAATAAACTTCTTAGACTTTTTTGTTTGCTTTATCTTAATCATTTAAAATAATTTATTTTAACTCCTAATAAAATCTCATTTTCATAACATTCTTCTCCAGGTTTATGCTTAAGAAATATCTAGGAGGTTTCTCTGAAATTTGGGCTTAGTGGAGAGGAAGAAGTGTGTGTTTTTGGGGATGGTGGTGTTAATATTGGGGCTGGGATTAACCTAATAGAACACTGCATACTATAGGACAATTCATAACCCAGTCCCATGGGACCCAAACCTACATCAGCCCTAAAGTCCTAGGTCTGTCTTCTTTTAAACTTTCTGAGACTTGTGAAAGAGAGTTTCGGGGATGGGGCATAAGAGGAGAGGGTCAGAAAACTCTGGCAAGTCTATCTCACTGGATAGCTTCCCTCTCTCCTTCTGGATATTATCAAGACGAGAAGTAAATTAAAAAGTCTGCTTTTCTATTTGTTTAGGTCCATGATAGGTCCAATCACCTATCATTTCTGGTTTAGGGTTCTAGTACTTTTAGAAACAGAAAGAGGGGACAGGGATGAAGGGAAGGAGGAGAGGAGAGGTGCTGGAATGAGATATAGGCAGACAGATGAAGCTCAAAGATGAAAAATGTCTCTTTTTACCTCCTACCTTCTCACAGAGCACTTGGTCACCTGGTCACAATCAGGTGAGTAAAAGGGGGCTGGCAAACATGCCACATAATTCCTGGGCTCACTGGCTGTAAGACACTTGATTATCAGAAAGGATACCATATTTATCCTTGCTGTGAGGATGGAGCCACACCTGCTGGTCCAATCACCTATCATTAAGTATGGTTCCTAAGTGACAAGGAAAGGGGAATCAGGGTAGGACTTCTCTGATGGTTAGAGAGGCCTGAGTTCACAGCAGTTCTGCAGGTCCTCATTGACTAGAAACCAGGGCACAGACCTTCATGAAGGCTTATCAATAGCAGAACAGGAAAAACCGGACTTGGGTAGATTTAGGGGCAACTTAACTTTTTTTCCTTCACTTCACCCAGGCTCAGTAGCTCTCCACTGTTAATGTCTCTTTTGCCTGATACTTAGCAAGGTGGATGAAATAGGTACCTGGCCAAAGATGAAAAGCAGGTGGTGGTAGCCAAGCAGAGAACTTAGGGCCATGGAATGTCCACTAGACATACTTGAAGATGAGTAACTTGCCATAGATAGCAAGCGTGAACTTGGCTTTTAGTTGTTCTTGATGTTGTGGTTTTTGAAGATATACTGATCTTCTTCAAATATAACTGAAGTTCCTACATCAAAAGCAAGTAGGAAGGACCTGACACAGACAAAGGTTCAAGCAATGCAGACAAAGGCAGTGCAGTCTTCAGCATCATTTTTTGACTTGAACAAAGTGATGGTCATGCTATAAAGGCTACATTCTTGAAGTCGAGAGTACTGAAGGTTCAGAGGAGCCAAGGTGCAGAGAAGCCCGCACACACACATCGCTGTTGGCCAAGCACAGGTCCAACAACTGATGGCAGGTAATCTGGAGCAGGAACAATCTCCAAAGGTAGAGTTAACCACATTACTCCCCTGATGGCTTGAGTATCTCCATAAGCCTCTCTGCTGAAAGTAGTCTGATTTCCCTTCACATAGCAGGTAGCATTGCAGGAGTTGGGCCACAGATTCCCTTTAATAATAACAGCAAATCTCGTCAGATTCTAGAAGGCCGTAATCTGAGCTACAGGTGATGTCCTGCTCTTGCAGATAAAGGACTTAGAGCATGGGGTCCTGGTCATATCTTCAGACTGGGAAGAAATGCTACTTGTCCAGAATATCTGACCTTATATTCTTTAATGATTGCCTTGTTTCTGCAATAGGAGTTTGTTTTCAAAAAGACGTTGAACTTGTATCCTGTCCTGGGATTTCTGAACTCTTTCACTTTTAACTGATATGAACCTCAGGAAATCTGCATTGTGGCTTTTAGGCATGGCTGTTGGGTAGGATTACTCCAAAAAGTAGTGTCTCAGAATGTGGGTATACTTTGAGTGATGAATCTTGTACCCGCACTCAAGCGCCATGGCATTTACCCAAACTTGGGCTCCAGCTGGAGGAAGACCCTGTCAGCCTGAGCAGTCACTGTCTCCAATTCCAGACTCAAGAAAGTTTGAAGAGATCGTATTTAGGGGCCAGGGCCTTACCACCTGCTTTACCTCTAACACTTTATTTTTCTTCACAACCTCTATGCCTGTCCCCGTGAACAACACTTCATCACCTTCTCCTCTACTTCCTTCTCCTCCACTTTTTCCTTCGCCAGCATTCCTGTTTCTCCACCTGCTTTTCATCCACCACTTCCATTACTTTCCTCAGCTCTTCTGCTGCCAAAGATGGCATATTCCTCTGTCATCACCTTTTTAGCCAAACCACCACACAAGCTATTGCTTGAGACCTCTACTCTACTGTGAACCACATGTCTGTAGGGCATTCCTCTCCTACCAGGGTGTGGTGGAGGGGCCTTCTTCCTGAAAGCAGAGAAAAGTGAGGCATCACAGGTGATGACTGGCAGGATGGAGCAGCTTGGAAATTGCCACATCCCTGCCACCTAAATCTAAGGAGGGGTCACAGGTCAAAATGCTTAATAAGGATTTTATTAAATGTTTTAAATTGTATCTAATTTCTTCCCTTAGGAGTTCAAATTGTCCCCTAAGCAAGTTTTTCAAATGCAAAACTCAGGACCACCTGCATAAGAATTACTCAGAAGGTACTTGTTACAAATTAGATCTGCAGGACCCACCTGGATCTACTAAATTAAAATCTAGGTATAAGGCCCAGCTATATGCATTTTCACATGCTCTTAGGTGTATTTTGTGATTCTCAAAGTTTGAAGACTTCTGGTATATGATGTTAGTTAAAAATGTTATAATATTCACCCAGATATTCATCTTTTCTTAAGAGCCAATGAACTTTCAGAAAGGAGAAAAGTTCCTCTACCCTGAACCCCAGTCATTCCCATATACTCCTTTTCTCTCTTCCACCCTACCAATGAGGGCAATAAACTTCTCCAGACATTTCCTTCTTATTTGTCAGAATTTTAGACCACAACCCCTACCCCCTCCCCTCACCAAATGCTGAGAATCATCTGGCAGAGTAGGTATTCAGTGATCTGAAGAAAGTTTGTTGAGTTCAATTAAATACATTCAAGTGAATAGTACATAATGGTTTAGCAATTCAAATGGAAATAACTTTAAGAATTTACTAATAAAGCTACTTCCAAAAATATCCCTTCGTTCCTTAAAAAAAAAAAAAAAAATCTATCTAATTACATTCATTTTGGTTGATGTTTCTGACCCAAATACTACTTCTTTTAAGAATGTCTCTACAGTGCTCAGCTGATACAGAATTGAAAAGGAGGTCATCGATATAAATAGAACAGTTATTTGGCCTGAGAACTATTCCCAAATGAGGGAAAATAGATTCCAAATGACTTCCTATCAAAGAAAGCTCTTCTCCTGATAAAACTCTCAGTAGATCTATCAATGTAAATTCCAGCTCCTGCCCAGGAATCTCAATCATGTAGAAAATATTGTTGCTAGGCCCCAGGTTATTTATCATAAAGGTTATTGAATACTGAAGCATGTCAGCAAAGAAAAATATATTAAAATACTCAGTCAAAATTTCTTTCTAAATTCTTAAGTTAGATGTGGGAACTGAATTTTTTTTTTTTTTTTTTTTTTTTTGCTGTACAATAACCTGTCCTCTAAGATCCTTAATAATAAGGCTCCGATTTTTCACTTTCATCTACCACTATCACTTTAATTTATTCCATGCTCCAATCAAAATAACTCGATGTTCTTTGCAAACTTTCTGTACCTCCCACCACTGTGTTTATACTCAAAATCATTGCTCTACCTGGAATCCATTCATTCAATCTTTACAAAAACAATTATTGAGTCTTTTATTTTCACAAAAAATTTTCCAGGGATTTCTGACTTAGAACTTTAAACATGTTCCCAGGGAATGATACATGTCTGCTATATTTTTCAGTAAAGACATAATGAGTGCTAAATAACATTAGGTGATGTCATGACACTGAATAGTTTAAGATTTACTATAAAGCTATAGTAATCAAGACAGCGTGATATTGGTGAAAGAATAGACAAATAGATCAGTGGAACAGAATACAGATCCCAGAAATAGACCCCCATAAATACAGTCAATTGATCTTTGACAAAGGAGAAAAGGCAACATGTGGAGCAAAGACAGTCTATTCAACAAATGAACAAATGATTCTGGAACTACTGGATGGCCACATGCAAAAAAAAAAAAAAAAAAAGAATGTAGACACAGACTCTATACCCTTCAAAAAAATCAACTCAAAATGGGTCACAGAATCTAAATGGAAAATGGAAAACTGTAAAACTCCTGAAAGATAACATAAAAGAAAAATAAGTGACCTTGGGTATGGTGATGCCTCTTAAGATACAATACCAAAGATCTATTATCTATGAAAGAAATTCTGAAAAAAAGTAACACTGCGGAGACAATAAAAAGACTAGTGCTTACCTACAATTGAGGGGGTCGGCGGGGGCGGGGGAAGGAATGAACAGGTGGAGCACAGAGGATTTTTAGAGCAGTGAAAATACTCTGTATGAAAGTAAAAGAAATTACCTCCCTTTATACCCCCAGATTAAATAGAGTTTAGAAAACAAGGCTTCCCCAACCCCTCTTCCACGAGTCAAATTTGTCACATGCTTCCATATCTATCTTTCATTGCATATCTTTTCCGAAAGCATTCCCAAACCTTTAATAGGAAATATCTTTGCTTCTTTTAGAAACCAAATAAAACTTGACTTCTGCATCTCTTATTCTGCAATAATTTGTTTTCATACTTTCTTTACTATCATCCTTTCTAAAGTGCTAAGTCACTTAACTTTGAAGGCAAGGATAATATCTTAGTTATCTTTTTTAAGTCCTGCTGGGGCTAGTGCAGTGCTAGCATAGTAGACACTAAGAGAATTATGACTGAGTCAAATTGTATTATAAACATCTTTATCAAAAGCTGAGTTGATGTGTAGATAATGTGTAAATTATCTTTCAAAATCAAAGTCATTGTTACATGTCTCCAAAATATGTCTATTCTATCTACTCAGATTAAGTCTACATAATGCCAAAATAAGAACAAACTCCAGTGATCAGGTGATTTGCATGAACAATAGAATGGAAGTATTTCCATTAAGTAGACAAAACTGACCATTTCCTTCAGGGTTCCAACACTGGCTCAAGTCTCTCATAGACTTAAGCCTTGTACATACCTTGCCAGCCCAGTTAATGCTACCACTATCTCTCCCTTAAATCATGGCAATAATATCCTTATGTTCTACTTTTGTCTAAAAACCATGCTTTCACCTTTAAATCTATACCCTACACTACTGTTTAAGTGATTTCTATAAAGCAAGTCTACTTGTACCACACCTCTATTCAAAATCTTCAGCTGGAGTCCACCACCATGCTACCCTGAACAAGCCCAATCCCATTTGATCTTGGAAGCTAAGCAGGCTCAGGCCTGGTTAGTACTTGGATGGGAGACCACCTAGGAAGACCAGGTGCTGTAGGCGTAAAAAATTTAAAAAATAAAAAATAAGGTAGTGTAAGCTGACAAGGTCCTTGCAATCTGTGAGGTCAACCAAGGGTTGCCTCACCTAAAAAAAAAAAAAATTAAAATTAAATAAATAAATTATTAATTTTAAAAAAATCTTCAGCTGAATCACTCCTATGATTAAGACCAAAATCCTTGAAATGGCTAGAATATCTACAGGTTCTAGCGCCTAACTACTTCCGGATCTTTATCTCGTGCTATTCTTCTCTAGTCATGTTTCACTACACTGATTTTCATTTAGTTGTTCCACTTTTAGTTATTCATCACGTTCCTTTCTGACTCAGAGCCTTTACATATTCTGAGCCCAATGTATAAAATCCTCTCCTCTCACCATCCCTTCTACCTGGTTAACTCCAACTCATCCTTTATTTCTCAATTTAAAAGTCACCTCCTCAGGAATGCCGTTCTGAACTCCTAGACTAAAACAGGTGTCTCTATTACACTTTCTCATAACACCATGTAATTTTTCTTAGTCATTCTCATTGTGATTTATAATTACATATTTTTGTGAGTATTGATTATTTACTCTCTTTCTCATTAGACTGTGAACTCCATGAAGGCAGATGTCATGACTTCTTCACTACTCGGTGTGGTGCCTGACATATGGTAAGTGTTCAAGAAGCATTTATTTAAGGTCTAAATGGGTGAAAGTGGTTGGTCAAGTTGTGGACCTCCTTAAGATCATGCAGTCATGAGACCTCCCAGATCATACTTCTGGAATGGAAAAAACCTGAGCAATGCTAAATCTATTACCTAGCAGCTTTGTAACCTCAAACGAGTTGCTTAACTCTTTTTAAGTTTCATTTTTTTACTGTGAAAGAAAGATAATATCTATTTTGAAAAGTTACTGAAAAGATTAAAGAAGATAATTTTCTATCTCTCTAGTGATAATAGTAATTTTAATTAATTATTAACTGACTATGTAATTACTTGCTTAATGTCTATCTCCAATGTGCAATTATAAGAATCTAAGAATACAAACCATGCCTCTCTTATACACCATTATGCCCAATGCCTAGCTTAGGACTTAGAACACAGAAGCTAATCAACAATTTTTTGCTGAAGATAAAATAAATCAATAAACATATATAAAGAATTTAGCATGGTACCTGACACATATTAGGCACTCAACAAATATCAACTCGTACTATAGACTGAATGTTTGTGTACCCCCAAATTCATATGTTGAAATCTAATTCCCAGTGTTATGATATTTGGATGTGAGACATTTGGAAGGGCTCCACCCTCATGAATGAGATTAGCGTCCTTATAAAAAAGAGCATTCCTTGTCCCTTACACCATGAGAGGACATAGCAAGAAGACAGCCATCTATGAAGTAGGAAGTGGGTTCTCACTAGACACTGAATCTGCTGACACTTTGATCTTGAATATTCCAGCTTCCAGAACTGTGAGAAGTAAATTTCTGTTGTTTGTTTATCAGCCATCTATTTTATGGTACTTTTGTTATAGCAGCCTGAATGAACTAAGATAATTCCTTTCCCTCCCTTCATGACAAATTTCCCAGACACTCTCTCTAGCTTTGGTCTCTCAATTGCAACAAAAATATGAGATGAATACTATTTTTTTCATTTTACAGAAGTAGAATCTGGGCACAGATAGATTATATAACTTAAGTAACACAGACAATTAAAATTAGCTTTTCAGGCTTAATATCTAATACCTTTCCCCCTACACTTAACTGTCATTGCATTGTCAATGCAACCTCAACAGTCCTCATCTGGCCTCTTCCAGATGGTCAAAGGACTTTATTTATTTATTTTTATTTAAAAATTTTTTTTAATGCCTACAGCACCTTGTGTTCCTAGGTGGTCTCCCATCCAAGTACCAACCAGGCCCAACTCTGCTTAGCTTCCAAGATCAAACAAGATCGGGCACATTCAAGGTGGCATGGCCATAGACCAAAGGACCTTTTTTAATCTAAGGGCTGAAATACGCCTTGTTGTTTATGAGTCAGTGACACTAGTAATGGCATTTGGTAAGTGGAAAAGGGAGAGGCACAAAGTTATTTTTTTATGACAGCAGAAAAATAATCTATATAATATTAAACTTTAAGTATCAAAAGAAAATATAAAATTAAAAATATTGCTTTGGACTATCTTAAGAACAGCATTATCTTAATAGGCAGCTTTCATAGATTCCAACATACAGATACGCACATGTGCATGCATGCACTCACATACACACACACACACAAACTGGATGAGCAGTCTCATAAGAATTTTGCGTTAGCTAATTTTTTTACAGTTTTTCAGCTTACTCAAAGTCATGTTAAGCATTTCAAAGTCTGAAAAATGCATCAAAATGTATAAACATTTACAACCAAATACTTGAATTTAAGACAAAGTTAAATTATCACTGTTCCACTTTAAAAGATGTTTACAAAAATAAATAAACCCAAATCATTTCAAATTCGTCACATATGAATAACCTATTAAGTATTCAGCAGGGATGATTTGCACTTTGGGAACATTTTCCCAACAAACTACATATAGCTCCAACATTCAGTATTTAGAATCTTAGAATCTCATAGAATGAAGTGACCTTTTGAGAATTTCTTTTATCCCACTAAAAGATTGTGGTTTATGTTTGAATCACTCCAGTGACCAGAGCATACGGCTGCAGACAATCTATTTCATTGTTAGGACCCTGATTTTCATAAGGATCTTACACTGAGCTAAAATTCATTTTTTAATTTCTGCATAAAAATCCTCTTTAGCCTCCTGGAGCCAAAGATAACAAGTCTTTATGAAGTCCAACACATATTAAAAACTAGTGCAGATTTGTTAAATGCCTTTAAAAAGGGACCCTGTTATATCCTTAACTCTAGGCTAAAATTCAAATTGTAACTTAAAAATTCAAACCATCTCCAACTATTATGTCAAGGGCCTCTTGTTCATAGTAGAGGTCTTTCGCTATTAGCTCTTTTCACTCTCTGAACAAACCTGTGACATACCATTGTTCTCATTTTAAAAGTATGCAATTTGCCTGGTGATTGTCAAAGTTATTGGATACAGGATACCAATTTATGAAGTCTGCATGCATAAATGCTAGAACAATCTTTGGTCTTAGTTCTAAATATAACGAATTGGGAACATTAGCTATCTGATACATGAATGATTTCAAACACTGTTTTGAAAGGTGTACAAAATAAAAGTTAGTTTCACATACTCTTCTGATAAAGGTGTTAGTGACAAGAGCAAACATACAGTTTGCTTTACATTTTATGAGCTTTTAGCTGAATCAGAACTAAATTCAAATAACATCTCTGCCACTTACTGAACACATCTTTGAAAGGTATATAACAGCACCTACCTCACAGGGTTCTTCTGGATAATAAGATATCACTATTAAGGCACCTAGCACTGTGTCTGGAACACAGTTTGTATTTAGTAAATGTCAATTCCATTCCTTTAGTTCCATTTTGCTTTAAGGAATTTGCACTTTTTAAATCACTGTTGTTAATTGGTAAATAGTGGGAAGATAATCGTATGGCATTTCTCCTACATAACAGCATTAATTAAAGGTTTGGTGAAAAAGGTAATATAAACAATCGAATTCAGTAAGATGTGCAGATTGCATTCAGGCTATCCTATCAAATAAAGGAGAGGTCTCCTGTCTAGATCAATTTCTATTTTAAGAAACTCATCCAATACCTGGGTATTATAAAACTTGATGGGAACATAACTGACAAATTCATATTCAAAAGCTTGCCAGAAATCCTCTGCTAAATGACCTCAGGGTAAAATAAATGATTAGTTAGTGACAATTTTTTAGGAGAGAAAAGTTGATATTTTTAGGTCAAGTTTTTAAAATAAACATATGGAGTAAATAATTAACTAAGTAGTAAAACTTAAAATTGCAAAATATACACAAACTAAAAGATAGTTTCATATACTATTTTGATAAAAGTGTTAGTGACAGGAGCAAACACACAGTTTGAGCTCAGAACTTGACTTCCTTACAGTTTATTGATACACAAAAGAAAGACATAAACTCCATAAGACCAGTGAAAAATCTTTCACTTACATCATAGAGTAACATTTATCCTCATAGATAAAGGAAATTCTAGCAACACGAACCTAATATACTAAGAAAACTTGCTAGAGATTTGTATCATAAATTTCCAGACTGTTTTTAGAATTGACATACTTTCCATGGTCTCTTAGTGCATTCAGCCTACTATAACAAAATACCATGGATCGGTGGCTTAAAACAGGAATTTGTCTCTCACAGTTTTAGAGGCTGGGAAATCCAATTCAGTTTGGGTCACTGATGAGAGCTACCTGTCTGGCTTGCAGATGGCCACCTTCTACCTGTGCCCTCAAATGACAGAGAGAGAACTCTGGTCTCTTCCTCTTCTGATAAGGACGCCGATCCCATCAGGGAAACCCTTCCTTATAATCTCACCTAAACC
>NW_011888920.1:3255315-3256188 GCF_000151845.1 Pteropus vampyrus
GAAATTCTAGCAACACGAACCTAATATACTAAGAAAACTTGCTAGAGATTTGTATCATAAATTTCCAGACTGTTTTTAGAATTGACATACTTTCCTCGGTGTCTTATTGCATTCAGCCTACTATAACAAAATACCATGGATCGGTGGCTTAAAACAGGAATTTGTCTCTCACAGTTTTAGAGGCTGGGAAATTCAATTCGGTTTGGGTCACTGATGAGAGCTACCTGTCTGGCTTGCAGATGGCTACCTTCTACCTGTGTCCTCAAATGACAGAGAGAGAACTCTGGTCTCTTCCTCTTCTGATAAGGACGCCGATCCCATCAGGGAAACCCTTCCTTATAATCTCACCTAAACCTAATTGCCACCAAAGGGTGAACCACCAAATACCATCACAGTAGGACTTGGGGTTTCAACAAATGAATTTTGGGAGGATGCGAACATTCAGTCCATAACATTTGGTATTATAAAAATCAAAAACATTAATCTCTTAGCAATTGCCAATATTCTTTAAAAAATTAAAAATCAATAGGGACTTTCCTCCCTATGTGGTACTTCACATCCCTATGACTATTTTATAACTACCAATCTTAATCTCTTCACCTTTTTCACCCAGCCCTGCCAGGTGGATAGGTACTAGACTAATTGCAGGATCACTTCATAAATTATATAAAATGTTTAACCACCTGAAATTTATATGGAAAAATATTGAATGTCAACTCTAATTGAATGAATGAATGAATGAATGAATAAGTAGATAGATAGATAGATAAGTAAGAAATAATAAAGAAATAAAACAAAAATCAACAGGGATAAAAATAACAGCCCTAAAATACTTTGAAAACTTCAGCAAGACACTTTATTAATTTTGATTTC
>NW_011888920.1:3256238-3257280 GCF_000151845.1 Pteropus vampyrus
ACATTCAGTCCATAACATTTGGTATTATAAAAATCAAAAACATTAATCTCTTAGCAATTGCCAATATTCTTTAAAAAATTAAAAATCAATAGGGAATTTCCTCCCTATGTGGTACTTCACATCCCTATGACTATTTTATAACTACCAATTTGTACGTCTTAATCTCTTCACCTTTTTCACCCAGCCCTGCCAGGTGGATAGGTACTAGACTAATTGGGGGATCACTTCATAAATTATATAAAATGTTTAACCATCTGAAATTTATATGGAAAAATATTGAATGTCAACTCTAATTGAATGAATGAATGAATGAATGAATGAATAAATAAATAAATAGATAGATAAGTAAGAAATAATAAAGAAATAAAACAAAAATCAACAGGGATAAAAATAACAGCCCTAAAATACTTTGAAAACTTCAGCAAGACACTTTATTAATTTTGATTTCTGCTTGGCAATCCAAATTATTTTAGCCCTCTAACTGTTACAGAATTTGATACAACACTAAAAGAAAATGTTCTCTGAATATAGAGGGAAAAGAATTAAGGATGTCATATCAGAATATAAAAAATAAACATTTTAGGTTCAGTTGGTCATTGACATTGCACAAGTCAATGTTACTTAAAGAAACACTGTCATCTTTATAAATTTCATATTGTAACTCAGGTTATTCAGATAAAAGTAATCCATGAAGACAGACTATGGATCCATCTTCAAGAATGAGGATCCATGAGGACCCATTGAAGATGATACAAATAATGTATTTCAGGGGGCTCTCTCTCTTGTATCCTACTCTTACCTCTCGTTCTACCCTTTGTTCAGTCTTTCTCTGGTATACAATGTAATTCTAATAACCTGAAAAAATGAATCCAAGCAAATGAGCATTTTTTTTTCCTAATAAGCACTGGCTACACAATATTTATATATGTACAAATGCATGCACATACAAGCACATGCATGTAAAACATATACCCACTCACCATATATACCCAGAAACACCAATTTGAGAAAAGACAGTTAACATTTATATTTACTACCATGG
>NW_011888920.1:3258150-3284515 GCF_000151845.1 Pteropus vampyrus
TAAGGATGTCATATCAGAATATAAAAAATAAACATTTTAGGTTCAGTTGGTCATTGACATTGCACAAGTCAATGTTACTTAAAGAAACACTGTCAACTTTATAAATGTCATATTGTAACTCAGGTTATTCAGATAAAAGTAATCCATGAAGACGGACTATGGACCCATCTTCAAGAGTGAGAATCCATGAGGACCTATTGAAGATGATACAAATAATGTATTTCAGGGGGCTCTCTCTCTTGTACCCTACTCTTACCTCTCTTTGTTCAGTCTTTCTCTGGTATACAATGTAATTCTAATAACCTGAAAAAATGAATCCAAGCAAGTGAGCATTTTTTTTCCTAATAAGCACTGGCTACACAATATTTATATATGTACAAATGCATGCACATACAAGCACATGCATATAAAACATATACCCACTCACCATATATACCCAGAAACACCAATTTGAGAAATGACAGTTAACATTTATATTTACTACCATGGACCAGACACCATAATAAGCATTTTACATATATTTCGTTTAAAAGCTTATAAAATGTAACTACGTGGTAGTTAAAATTAGTCTCTTTATTTACAGATGGTGAAACTAAAGCACAGAGGTTAAATAAGTGGTTCAGGTGGAAAGATGAGAACTCCAAGTAGTGTACTTAAGGTAGGGCTGGGATTCAGCAGCTGTAGTCGAATGGAATGAGAGGAACATGAAAAAGGATCTGTCTTTCTCCTTGTTTCTCCTTTATCGCCAGCCTAAGTGCTTGCCAAAGGCAAAAATATAAATGAGGCAAAACCCTTGTCAGGTAATTTTTGGGCATTATGGTATTTTGAAACTGACAATATAATCCCCCCAGTAGAAAAGATATCAGAACAGAATGCTTATCTATGACTTTCACCTTACCTTCTAAAGCATATAAATTAGTTCTTTTCTACTCATTAAAATTGTGCTAAAAATATATACTAATTTCCATAACAGTCTGTAGGCTTCTATTGGAGTCATGCCTTGTTATCAAATGAGCAAGTCGAAAATGTTTATTGACTGAGTGAATAAGTGAGTTGAATATATTTTTTTTTACTTCAGAAATTCCTCTTTTCTATACTTATTAGATGATACTGTTACATAATTCCCAATAAAATAACAGCAAAAAGTAAATGGCACTAATGTTGATGGATTCCACCAAAAAGAACTAGAATAAATCCTTAGTGGCTTTTCATCTGAAAAGTGTATGCACTGATTATTAAAGCAGAAAATATGTAAATCTTAGGGGAAAATGAATGAGCCACTCTTTACTAAATGGACCTGGCATTTAGTGCTGAGAAATAGAGTAAAATAATATATACATATTTTTGAAATTCCAAGAATAACCTAAGTTCCTAAGTACTTTAAAAGGCTATTTTATCATAAAATAAAACAAGGGGGAACGAAAGCATTTTTTTTTTTTTCCTGCAAAATCTAGTTCACACTGGAGTGATATCCTTGAGATTCTGCTTTATTTTCTGAAGCGTAGCTTAAGGTCCAGTGAACAGCCGGTTTTAAAAGCTCCATATTGTCAAATGTCAAGACAAATCAAAATCCTTGAAGCACAGAGTTTTGTAGCATCATAACTTTATGTGAGAAACGTCTGCTTTCAGCTTTTACCAAGGAGCTTAAATATGGGATTCAAGTCTGATACGGCTCCTCCTCCAGTTTTTCACTGCCAGCACATCAGAGCGAAGCCTAGGAGGAGGTCATCATCAAGAAGTCTGAATCCAAACGGTTTGCCTCACAGTCACTTCCCCTAGGATATTAATGTAACCCACTGAAAACTGAACATGGATCACCGTACATGTAAACCTTTCTATCATGGATATTTATCCTGTTCACTTCTGCATCTGGTATTTATTTTCAAAATGTACATGCTTTTCCCCACAAAGTAGTCAAGGAGTTATAGTTAATAGGAATCAATAGTTAACAGACTAAAAAAGACTTAAGCAGAATGATCTAATTATATAAATTAAATGAAATGTACATGATCTTAACAGTTTTTTAGCCCTTTTTTTTTTGGTATTGTATTTATGAGGTTTGGAACTTATAAAGTCAACACGGCATTTTCATTGGTCTTTAGAGATCTTCAGAAGAACTCAAGGTATCTAGCAATTTTCAAATTGTATTAAGGCCAACAGAGTCCTCAAATGTAGTCTATTCATTTTAAGAATGGGTGGAAATAACCTGGTAACTCTAGCATCTCTGTGGGTCTAATTCCTGTTTGGAGATTTAAAATCTCTATATCCTTGGATGAAGTTGCCACGTTTGGTTCCCCTTTGACTGTGTAGAGGGGGTCCTATGCATTCTCTGGCTCTAAGTCTAGTCCTGGCCAGGGAAAAGACTCTGGTTCTGTATCAAAGTCTGCCCTGATTGTGGGGAGTCACTTATGGACATGTGAAATCGTATAACAAGGAACAAGGATATTTGTGTACTTGGCAACAACGTAAGAAGTTGAGATTGTAAAGCGCTGGGAAAAACCAGGAGGTAAATGTTCACATAGCAATCACTGCAAATTCCTTGCTACAGTTTAGCAGAGAGTTCTGAGTTGTGAGAATCTCATTGTTCTACTAGATATAGTAATCTGGCTAACCTTGGTTCTTGACTACTGTCTTTCTTATTGTAATGTTATAAATAGTGTGTTCTAAATAACCTCGGGGACACAGACACAGCTTGAATCTGTGCTCCCTCCTGCAATTCTGTCTGTCTTCTTTCTTTTCCTCAGTCCATGCTCCCCCTTTCAGGTACCCTCAATTACTTCGTCGGCTGGCTTCCGACACCTGATGCTCATCTTCATACTTGCGGCCTGAATACACTATCCAGCTTCCAGTTCTAGTAATCTAGTACCCTTGTGCCCAATCCCAAGGTCTCGGGTCCCCTAAGAGTGAGTCTGGATTTCTGTTCTTTCTTACTTTGCTGGACTCAGCTTTCATACCTGGAGAAAGTTGAAGGGTCCTCCTGCTGCATAAAGGAATGTCTGCGCTGCTTTGTTAATAGGAACTTTGTGTTGTGGCTTTTCAGATTCTTACTGCCAGGTTCTCTGATCTAATAGAATTTTGCTCCTGGCATTTCTTGGCTGCTCCATCTTTTCTTTCTACCCGCTGTCCCCAACTCCAGCCTGAAACTGATAGTCAATGTTTTAACTCCACCGATATTTTCAAAATAAGTTTGGGATTTGAGATGAGAATGCCCCTCTACTCCCAACCCAACAGAGAGAAGTATTTTATTACTAACATTTTTCAGAGTTACCTTGGAAAAGTGATTTTAAAAAGAAGAGTCACTATTCAGTTTCATTATTTTTAAATTATACCCCTTATTGCCTGCACTTGGGATCATCGATCTCATTGTCTCCTTCTTAGTACGCTATTTCTCCACAAGAGGAATTAAGGGAGAAGATGCTAGCTGGTTTCTGAGAAAAAAAGGGAGGATGTCAGATGGAAGAGTCCCCAGCTTCTAAGATGCAGCTTCTGAGGACTCTGAACTATTTGCTACCGGAAGGGAGGGGGGTGGATTTGGGTAAGGTGGTCAGAGTTTTTTCATTACTTGACAGTATAGCTATAGTTATTGATCATGTAAACTAGCTTTGAAAGAGTTTCTACTCTTTGTTTTTATTATTTGATCTTTGTCTAGACCATAGCCTAGGCTTGTGGAAATACTGGAGGCTTTAGAATCATCAGACAAGCCTCAGTTCAAGTTCTAATTTATGAGCTACATTATCTGATTATTTAACCTTTCTAAAACTCAGTTTCTTTCTCTGAAAATGGAGATAATGTTAACAACTCCACATTAGTGATAGGAGATTAAATGAGGTTATACTTTATTCTTTTCTAATAAGCACGGGATGTACTGTAGTTAGGTACATACAAAAACCTATAAGATAATCACATAATACATACTCCCATATGTCCAGATACAACTTTCTGAGAAATCATAATGGCAGCTAACATGTACATTTACTGTTATATACTGTTTTAAGCATTTTGCATATATCACTTCGTTGCAATACACTGTAACTATGAACCTTATTGTTCACTACTGTTTATACTAAATGTACTTGCTATCCTTCATAAAATAAAGCCTTGAGCCCTGACATTGTACAATCCACATGAAATTCTATATAAAGTTACAGAGTTATTCATTAGGTGGATATAAGGCTGAATGTCTATAGATATTGTGATGGTGTAATAAAAAATTAATAAATTTGTTATTAATCAAATCAGACCTACCAAGAGTGATTAGAGCCCTTTTTCAGAACTCTTCCATTATTTAGCCTGGAAAATTAAAGTACTTCCACTAAAAGCCATTGGCCATTTGGGCAATAGCTAGAATCCTCACATGCGTCTTTCGGTATTAGAGGGAATTCAGCAACAGTGCAGTGCAAAACGCTGATGAACCATGGTTTAACTGATAATGCAATGCGTATTTCAGCACAATTTATTGTTTCTTTTTAACCGTCAACATAAAATTCTTAGTTTATACTGGAATCCCACTCTCTCAGACATTATGTGGTTAAAAGGCCTAGTATTCAGCAAGTTTAATTTTTCAAGACTGAGCAATATCATGACTCAGAGTTACCTATCGATACTGTAAAGAGACTCATAATAAAAATTTACTCATAAGGCAGAAATACCTATATTCTGTCTAAAGATTTCTAAATTAAAGAGATATCTATCTTTTACTATCAAGTTTAAGAAAAAAAAAGTATATCCTTACAATTTAATTAAGATCACAATTTACTATTAAAAAGTATTTATATATAAGTAACTAAATCCCATTACCTTATAAATATCCAAAAATCCACACTGGTGATCAAATCGAGTATACAGTTCATTCAGCATGCTGATCACTTGCATGGGGGTACACTGGGCACAGATGGCCGTGAAGCCAACAATGTCTGAAAAGAGCATGGTGACATCATCAAACTTTCTGGCCTGCACTTGCTGCCCTTGCCACAACTGCTGGGCTACATCGCCAGGGAAAATAGAATATAGAAGATCCACTGTTTTCTTTTTCTCTTCTTCCAAGGCCTGGTGAGTTCTTTCTAAAGTTGCCTTTAATTTATCCATCCTCTTCTTCAAGCCATCTTGGGCCTTTGCCTGCTCGCCAACCAAAATGACGTCTCGGGTGGCATCATGGATGGGGATGTCCGAGAGATGCAGTCCCCGGCCCATGAGTTCATCCAACTTGTCCACACATGGAGAGCCCAAGAATAAAATAGAATTTGATTCTGGGACGTGAATCATTTGTCCTTTGATTTCCATCACCTGCAAGTTTAATATGGAATTTGGATCAGTGCTCTTCACACAGTAGATTCACAAAAGTTAATTTATTATCTGATGAAGAGGAAGAACAAGAAATGTTTTATTATCTATCCTGACTTTCTGCAGTCATACAAGCAAATTTAAATATTATTTACGGCCCATGTAAAATTCATGGTTCCAAACAGAAACATTTGCTTTGTCTCTCATTTGGCCACTTTCTAAAGATAATGATGAAATAAAAAGTGAGATCAATGAGAAATGAAACAGAAAAACATTTGCATTCAAAATGAATTTACACCCAGGTATATCATGAAACTGGTTCATGAGCCAGTTCAAAAACTTTCAACCTGCTTAATAATAAAAGAATTAGAATAAATCTATAAAAAGAACCACATTCAACTGTTATTAAAATAACACTCAGAAAATAAGTCCAGGAGATTAAAATAAATCAAAATAATTGTCTGGCCTCCTATAAGCCATGTTTCCACTGGTTATAGTTCTTTGAACATATAGTAGTATTTGCACTGACAAGATTAATGGACAATTCACTTGGCCTTAAAAATAAATATTTAAACTAGAGGTATTAAGCCACTATTATCAGAAAGCAGCTATCATTCAACTAGAATGTTCAAGATAAGCTAAAAATAAACTCCTAAAATCAAGGTAGTAGTAAAGCAATTCAGTTAATAAAATAAATAATATGAAGAAGTAGTAACTTAAATCTACTCCTCCTTCCTGTGCTCTTGGACTGGAGAATTTGGGGAATTGATGTTCAATGGAAAACTCAGTGAACACAGGTTTATGTAATCTTAGCTCAGTGCCCTAAGAAACACTCAGAGGGGATGAGCACTAGTGGAAAAGGAAGGTGGACTTGAGATATGGCTATCTAAATGTAGTTATTTGGGTTAGAATGAGGTATCTCAGTACACCTGGATAGGAAGGTGGTTGTAATTATCTGGAAAGAACAGCCTAAGCGCTAACCAACCGAGATGGTGCATGCCTCAGTTTCATCTTTGTCACTTTCCATTACTACGTGGAACATAGAAAATAAATTTATATTTCTTTATTCTTTGTAGTAGAAAGTAGAAAGGCTAGTTGATGAAACTAGAGGCATACAACAAATATAGGGTGAAACTATAGAGATTTGGATTTCTAAACCTGCAACTATGTTTTACTTTATTCCTCCAGCACAAATCACCAAGATTATAAAGAAATAAAATGAATTTTTACTTGATATATAATTTTTTGAAGTAAAATGTTCACTTTGTCTTATGTAAAATTTCTACTAGCATTCAGTATTTCATCCTTTTATACATAATACTCTCATGTATTCATTGAAGTATTTATTGTTTTCTATTTACAAGTATGGCTCTGGGTGATAAGCATAAATAGATAAAATAAGTTTCCCCCGCTTTCAAAGATATCACCATATGAGGGTAGGGAGGGAGCCAAATCTATATAGCACAGAGAATAGCATGAAGAGTCCATTTCAATTCAAAGTGGCTTCTCAAAAGACTGCACACTATGGTTTGAATATAAAGAAAATAATTGTTCTGAAAAATATTTGCGGATTATTTTATATACACCTGATTTGCTTTTGGTGGGGAGCAGTGTTGCTAATGATATATACCTTTCCCATTGTTGGACTATTAAAGGCATAATAAGGAAGATACTCATAACGCAGAACTTCATAGTAAAAAATTAGTGTATTAATTTTTTCTTAAGATTTAAGGTAAAAGCAAACCTCTGATGCTTATAGATTTAGACTTCCATCTGGGATCTTTTGCATCATCCCCTCTCCTTCCTCATATTTCTAATTATTTTTTTCTTCTTCTCCATCTTGCTTTCTTCCTCATTCTCCTCTTTGTTTTCTGGACTTAAACATTTTTTCAACATTCTCTCTTCGTTTGGTCTCTCTCATCACTGGTTTTCCTCATTTTCCTCATTAGTTCTTCCTTCCTCTTTTTCTTTCTCTTTTCTATGTATCAACCTCCAAACTTCCCATCACAAGCGGGCCTTTTTTTCTTTTTTGACTTTGCCTCTATCTTTTATTTTAAGTACGGAATTAGTATATGTGTATATGTATAGACGTAATAAATAAGTTATGTTTATCTTTAACTTATAAAGAAGCGGAATTGAATGTTATATTCCTATTGTAAAAATGTAAAACATAAATATACTCTTGATTTATATGTGGCCATCAGTTCATTTTTTAAAAATCTCTAAATTAGCAAAGCCTGAGAGAAAAATAAATAATTGCTTACCTCCTATGCTACAGAAAAACAACTCGTGGAAAAAAGCCCAAATATACACAGTAAACAACTTCCTTTTTAAAATATTTTTCATCAGTGAATTTTTTTCCTTATTTAATAATTGGGCAAATTCATTTGGAGAATTTGTGTCTCTGTCATTAATGCAGTTTTATTTTAATTGGAAAATAACATAAATTATTCTTCTTGAATTGTTTTTGTTTCATTATAATTATAGATTCAGAAATTTACTGTGATCTGCATTTATTAATTTAGCAATGTGCAAAACTATTATAGGAATTACTTTTTTATGTAGCGGAAACAGATTTGTATAAAACTGGATTACATTGAAACATTTAAGTTTCTACTGCATCCTAATTATATTAAATTTTTAATTAAATAGCATAAGAAAAATAAACCGTCTTTAAATCTATCAGATTTCAGAAATTGGTAAGCATAATAAAGGGGAGTATTTGACTCTGGGCAAAAGGGTCAAAAATCATCCTATATCAAAGCTTGGTTATTAAATTCTGTTAAAACTACCTGCGTTGTTTCTATTTTTATGCATAGGTATCTCTATGAGAATATTTGTGCCACTATAATAAAAAATTAATTGAAAATTAAGTATGTCCAAGTTATATAATTGTATACTACACATTCTTATATTTTTGTATGTCCTGAACATGGACTAACCCATGCTCTCATGGAGATTCAAGTTTTATAAAATAATCATTTGTATCAGTGTTACATAATGGTTAGGAAAGAAGGATTTGGAAGAAGTCAGATGTAGATTTGAATTCTAGCTTTCCTGACATTTAAGTGTACAAACTTACCTAAGTTAAATTATTTGTCCTTTCAAAGCCTCAGTTTCTTTATCTCTAACATGGAGATGATAATGATATTAATGAGGATGGCGTCTGTTGGCAACAATCCATCTGTTGAGTACTTGCTATTAGCTAAGTACTATGCTGTACACTTAATTTACATTTTGTTACTAAATTTTATTTTATGCTAGCTATTACTACCTTCATTTTTAGATGAGATTTTGGGAGGCTAAGAGACTTACTAACAATACACAGCTAATAAACAGCAGAGTCAGCATTCAAACCCAAGTTGGATTGGCTCCATACAATATGCTCTTAACCACTGAGGAAGCATGATGAATAAGGATTTTTTGGGGGGATGGAAAATGACAATTCTAAATATTAATCAATGTCATGTCAAAATAACCTTAATGAGATGTTCACAACAAGTAGTTTAAAGAGAGAGAAGTTGTTGCTATTGGTGTAGATAAAATAGCTACTTGCTTGCCTATCTACTTATATTCAGATCAGTAAAAGTCAATTCTAGGTGTGATTTCAGATCTTTCAGTTCTCTGGAATATAATTTTTGAAAGCATAAACAAAATGATAAGTCCCTAGTCTCCAGAAGGGCCTTTGTTTTCACAGAGTAACATTTGATTTTGACAAATTAGCTCCAGGAAAAAAAAAAAAGTAGGAGATGACAAGTGCCCAGCCTGAGAAACTCCTATATCCTCACAGCCCAGATTTTCCCTTTCACAAGCCCCTTCTTAAGCCCTCACGTGGCTGAAGCCACCTGCAAGAAGGATCCTACCAAAATGAGCACCCAGCCAGGAAGTGCTCTTTACCCACATAAGGAGGAGAAAAAACCTCCACCTTCACATAAAGGCACCAGGATACTTAGCCTCAGGGAGTTAGTTCTGCCCCCTCAAGCAGCATTAACAAGAATGTTAATGGAAGCCCAAGAGGTATAACATAAACATGAAAACAACATCAAAGACATTCTGAAAATTACCTTGTCTTTGCACCTACAGTCTACAAAAGTAGGCCAGGACCTAAGTGTCAAATATAAACAGGGTGGCTTCATGTTAAAATAAAAAAATTAAATAGGGTCTAGTGACTTTTAACATAATAGCCAAACTGTCCAGGATATAATAGGAAGACAACCATCATAATGGAACCAGGAAAATCATATCATGAATGAGAAAAGGCAATCAACTGATGCCTGCACTGAAATGAATCAGATATTAAAATTATATGTCAAGAATTTTTTTAAAGCCATCATAAAACATTTTCATAAGCAATTATAGATTCTTTTGAGAATAATAAAAATTAGAAAATTTCAGTAAACAATAGAAGATATAAAAATAACCAAATGGAACTTATAAAACTGAAAAATACAACAAAAATAGAAAATTTAATGAATGGGATCAAAAATAGAGTGGAGGTGACAGAGGATAGAATCAGTGAACTTGAGGATAGTTCAACAGAATTTGGTCAATCTGAACAGAGAGAGAAAATAGACTGGAAAAAAAGAGACCTGTAAGACAATAACAAAAAACTCGACATTTATATCATGGGAGTTAAAGAAGGAAAGAAGAAAGAATAGTATTGAAAAAGCATTTGAAGAAATAATGGCTGAAAATGTCTCAAATGTGATGAAAGGTATAAATCCCCAGATTCAGCAAGCTGTATGAACCTCAAGTAGGATAAAGTCAAAGAAATTCACTTCAAGCCACATCATTCTTAAACAATTAAGACTAATTTCAAAGAAAATATCTTGAAAGTAGTCAGAGAGAAATGATTTATTACTTATAGATAACACTAATTTGAATGACAATAGATTTCTCATCTGAAATTATGGAGGCCTAAGAAAGCAGCACATTTTTTAAATATCAAAAAAAAAATAGTGTCAAATGTGAATTCTATATCTGGGAAAACTATCTTTCAAGAACAAAGGGGAAATAAAGACATTTGCATACAAAAGAAAACAGTCTTTGTTCTAGCAGACCAATCTTTAAAGAATGGCTAAAGAAAGATCTTCGAACAGAAAGAAAATAAGAGAAGGAGTCGTAGAGTATTAGGGAGGAAAGAAGAACAGAAAGACTAGAAATATGAGCAAACACAATAGATTGTCCTTCTCCTCATGAGTTGTCTAAAACTTACTTGATGATTGAAACAAAAATTATAATACCATCTGACACCATAAGTATCCTTATAAGAGAGGAGCAGAGAGAGATTATACCCACATACACACACTCGGACACACACACACACACGCACACACCAAAGACAATGTGAAGACAGACTGAAGTGATATAACCACAGCCAAGAATACCATGGCATGCCAGCAGCCATCAGAAGCTACAAAAACTGGAAGAGCCAAGTGACAGATTCTCCCCCAGGTTCTCAGGAAACAGCATAACCCTAGCACCTTTGATTTCAAATTCTAACCACCATGACTATGAAAGTATAAATTTCTGATATTTACACTATGAAGTTTGTGGTAATTTGTTACAGTAGCCACAGGAAACTAATACAGGTCGGAACAACAGAATCAACAAATAGGATCTAACATATATAAGATGATCTACCCAACAATAGCAGAATACACACTTTTTTCAAGAGCCCATGGAATATACACTAAGATAGATCATATCCTGGACCACATAAAAAAATACTACAACAAATTTTAAAAATTAAAATTATATAGAAATGTTCTCTGATGACATTGAATAAAACTAAAAATCAATAACCATAAGACATGTTCATAACAGAAAAAGAACAAAACAATAGAGATGTATTTCAATGGACGAATAATTAAACCAAATGTGGAATACTACTCAGCAAAATAAAGAAATATTCAATTGACACAGGCAAAATTTTAGCTGAATCTGCAGGCAATTATACTGAGTGAAAAATTGCTCGGTAGAAGAGTTTGTTTTCCTTGCTTACTTATTTTTATCATTTAATTGTTTGCGTTTTGATTCTTAAAATATAATTATCCAAAGAAATAAGATATTTTGAAACAAAATGAATTTTCTCCCAGAGGGCTACTGACTTTTTAAATTTTCAACCTAATTTCTGCACTTACAATAACCACAGTTTTAAAAATTTGTAAAAAATGTTTTTATTTTCCCTGAAAAGAATTTTTCATTAACTATTCTTATTTAGAGGTAAATAAAAATTCTTAAGTCAAGTATACTAAATATAATTTGACAGAAATTAAAAAGCATTCATTCATTTATTTATTCGTTTGTTTTACAAATATTTACTTAATATCTATGATCTGTCAGTACTATGCTAAGCACTTTAAATATGCAGGAATTTATGTGGAACATCTCTGCTTTTTTTTTTTTTTTTACTGAATTGAACAGTAAATCCAATAGCAAAGTATATATGTACCTGGTGTAATATTAACATCTGAGGTTAATTATGCTATTATTTATTCTATAGATTGAAATGCTGCCTTTCTGAGATGAGATGTAATAAAATTCACATTGTTTATTGCTTAATCAGCAAAAGAAACAAAAACATAACCCTTCAGAGATTTTACCTTTCTGTGCTTGCTTTATTTCCTCTTGTTTGTATTTAGTTTCATTGCTATTCTTTAAATCTCAGAATCCATTCTAAAAATGGATTTGAATTCTGTTTTGATAGATAACCCAGGAAACCACATAACCAAGTCTATTTAATGTTCCATGATTAGATGCCACTTTTCTTTTTAAATCACAGCAGGTTCATATTATATTTAAAGAAAATAGATTCATGCTTTATAGCTGAAAAAAGTACATCAGCAAATGTTTTGGCATTCCATTGTGCAAATTTTCCAAATGTGAAATGCTTATGTTTTGCTTTTATATTCTTTATTCATTTTTTATTTAACAAGCACTAAATTTCACACTACACGAGGAATATTAAATGGATATGCAATTTTTAATACTTTGCATACACAAACTGCCTTTTTCCCCAAAAGGTACAAAGGAATTTTATTTTTTATCATAGTCACACAATCAGTGAATCACACACATTAAAGGAATAGCACTCAAAGTCTTCCTTGCTTCAACACGTGCAGTTAGCCTGCACCTCTGTGGTGCCTTTGTCACCACACTGTCGCTCACGCATCCCATGGGAGATTTTGGTTATATTTCTATAACATCCAGTTTAAAAACTACACTTCAAAAGGCTATATTAAAATTTTGGAACCACCACTAAAATGCTCTGCAAAGACAGGTAATTCTACACTCTTTTAAAAGAAATATTACAAAAATGATTCTGCAGAAAGCACTAACACATAGTTATATAAGGTTAAATAAAGCCTCCTCATGGAACAGAGAGCCATTTTAATGTGCAAAAACTATTGGCCACTCTGCACAAACCAATTGAACATGATAATATTCTGATAAGACCTAAAACAACAACAACAAAAAAAACCTACCTCCAATTATATGTTGTTTATGTGTGTGTATGTGTGTGTTTGTATGCACTTATGTTAAAATATTTATTTTCTCATACCTCATTTCATTCCTGTGAATCAGGAGTAGGGTGGAAGATCAGGGATGGCTATTTAATATATTGCTTAATAATAAAAACAGTGATTTGTCATTTTGACTCAGTTGCATTAAACATTTAAAAGAAATTAACTAGAGTCTGTGCTTAAACCTAGGTTGGCAAAGCCCACTGTTACACACTGAGAATCTTGGCTGTTGAATAAGCAGAATTAAGTGTATTAGAGTGCAGAAGAAATTTTCTAATGAAATAATAGGGCAGTTGCTTAGTCCAGGGCATATATCATGACTAAAGAAATATGGAGAGCTACAAAATCTCATTTTTACATAGGGGATTGAATTTTTAAAAGATGATTTTTATTCAATAGATCTTTCTGTGATGATGAACATATGTTTCATATGACTGAAGAAATTTTAAATTTTATTTGATTTTAATTAATTTAAATTAAAATGCATATAGCCAAATGTGGTTTCTAGTTTCTGTATTAGACAGCGTATCTCTGAAGTAAAATTTATGGCTCCAATATTCAATCTATCATTTGGTCTGGATATTATTTTTCATTTGTTTGTAGGTAAGAAATGAAGTAACATTTGGGTCACATGAATATTTTTTGCTCTTAACAATGTTGAAGAGAAGCTTTGAGAAAAAATTATGTATAAGAATTTCACTCAGTACTAAAGATAGAGTTGAGTTTAAGACAGTCATGGTCTCTGCCCTCCTGGAGTTTATATTCTAACAGAGGATAAATATATACATTATTTTTTTTAAAGAATGGATATGTTATGGAGAGTTGAGAGACACTCTTGCTATATAATAAATTGAGCCTGATAAAAATATTTTCGAAGCACTGGTGATCTCTTAAGAGGTAAGAGAGGTTTCCAAGGACACTCCTACATATACACACCAGAAAAAGGAACAACTGAATCAAAAGAAGACAAACAAATAAATAAAAATTGAACCTTGATCTAGAGCCCTGACGTGGCAGAGAGAAGCCAGGTTGCCCTAAGAGCCCTGTGGAGAGAACACTGCTATCTGGATTCTGAGATATGAGATATCTGTAAGGTTAAGGAGCCTAAGTTGGAGATTCTTGAACTAATGATCCCCCTCAAAGAAGCCTGGAATGGTCCTTGGTCACTGGCACCTAAAACTTCTCTAACTTACGCTCTTGAGATTCTCAGTATGATTAAGATCAAGCAAAGAAACAATGAACACAAGATTTAGATCTCTGAAACCTAGACTTTGGGATTGTCAGGTTCAGAATATGGACAAAAGCACCAAGAGATTATAAGGAATGAGCAGGCATTAACAACTTGGAATATATCATAATGGGAATGATAACAGTATTTACCTCAAACAGCTGTAATGGTATGAATATAAACAAGCCTGTATACCATGTTGAGCACAATACATGGCACGAGTTAGCCTTCAACAACTGTAAGCTAATTTCATTGTAGATTCTGAACCTATCTCAAATCTCCTGAAACGGAACCTCCTGTTGCTGGGCTCAGAAATTGATTTTTTTACAAGACCGAACATATGAGTCTGAAAACTGGTTAGACATGGGAATTATTGTTTTATATATTTTGCCCAGTCTGCCCATCTCAGAAGCATAAATGAAGAAAATGAGGCATGGGGAGAAGAGACAAACTAGATGGGTTGCAAGGCAAGTTGGTAAAAGGGCAAGGACCTGAGCCATATCCCTCATCATATTCAGCCCTCCCGTAGATGTTTCACTGTCAAAAAATATGTTTGAATAAAGTAAAGAGTAGAATGTGAAGTTCAGTGATGGCTCAGCACTAGGACATAAACGAGTCCATCAAAGAGACTACAAATATATTAATTAAAGGTGAATAATTAGCACACTACTACTGTATTTGATGAGAGGAATTATGTTTAATTTGTTATCCAATTCAGAGATTTTAATTTCTGGAAGTATCTTTAATATTTGCCAAAGGTTTGCTTGCCAAAAAAAATCCTATTTGTGACCCAATATTATCTCCAAATTATCCCTTGGATTTGTACAATATGTAGAATTTTCAGAATGTTTCCACAGACATTGCTGCATTTTGCCTTCCCAATGTTGTAAGAAGCACACAATCGGGGTCATTGTAATTGGGAAAGCTCAGACCAGGGAGGGTTGAGTGAGTTTCCAGAGACCACATGGTTGATAAGTTAGGAGCCCTGACTGATGCCTGGACAGCCTAGTGTAGTGTTCTTCTCATTCAGAGTGCAGAAGGATGAAAGGAGCGAGAACTCAAACTGATTTGAGTTTAAAGCCTAGTTCTATCACTTGGCTGGCTGAGTAACTATAGGCCTCTCAGGGCCTTAACAACCTCATCTGTAAGATTTTGATAATAACAATTCTAACAAAGTAGTGTTTGGATAAAGTTTAGGTTAGATAATATTTACAAAAGTCTAGCCTAGGACCCACATGCATGCATTCAATAATTACTAGCAATTATTATTATTATTGATATTAAGCATTGTGACAATGATAATGATAGCTTGGGTGGTGCTAGAGATACTACAAATAGGAAATAATAATAATGCAATTATGTTGAAGAAATTATGATGATAATACATTTCATGAAGCTAGAGGCATGGAATATGGAATAAAAATACATCCCTTTATTCACAGCAGCATTTTCAGTAATGGTGAAAAACTGGAAACAACTTAAATGTCTATAGACGGACTTCTACTTAAATGAGTTACGTTCCATCAATTTAAAAAAATTTAATAAATTTAAATACAAAATGTTTCAATAATTAAAACATCACAATGAAAGCTGACTTTGCACAAGCAAAATAGCTTAGATACACATCAATAAAATTTGTCTTTATAAACATTCCCATGAATATGAACAATGTGTAATAATCTCTTGTCAAGATAATAGCATTTAAGTAAACAAACATGTTTTGGAGGCTGTTCATTATAGTGAAAAGATAGGAGTTATTGGGATATGGCAAGGGAAATGTTCCAAGATGAGTGAAGAAAAGTTCAGAGGCTCAGAGAGCAAAGGGAGCACAGCACATTTAGGGTGCTGAAGAAGGGCCACTCTGATTACAGCAGAGAGCAAAAGGGGTCTGACCAGCATTTAGTCAGGGCAAGGACACAACTGAGTTATGACCACTGAAATGCGAGCTTAGCCCATGTGATTCTCCAGTTTTTTTACTCTCTCTTCTGCAACCCTACAGGCCATGTGTCAAAGATGGTGGCATCAGAAGAAGTAGACAAGGTTCTGAAGTCTCACTTATAACAGGGATACTCAGAGAGACACTTAACCTCCCTCAGACCTATGATGTGAGCAAGAAACAAATATTTACTGTATTAACAGTCCTGGATTTAAAGATTGTTACAGCAGCTAAATTTATTTACCTTGAATAAATACACCATGTCTTAGTAAAAGATCACTTTCACTCATCTCCATCATTCACTTGAGAAGTGGTCTAGACCAACACCTCCATGCTAGAACCTTGGTGAAAAGAATCCATCACAAATCTTTCCCATTCGACTTGATTATATTCACTCTCATCCTAATTAATATAATTCCCATTTTAGGCTCTATGTCATCAGTGAATTAAAGGAAGAGTTCTGAGATTAAGATATAGTTCAATCTATAAGTCTGAATCTAAAATTTTGTTTAGAAGACTAATATTTGGTTAGTTATGCTTCTCTAACATGAATCATCATGAATTATAGCTTGATATAAATTTTTTAGTTCTTTGAAACTAGATTACATGTGTATCTTTCATTCCAGTAAGATACTGCCAAAGCCTTTCAAATATACTGTAAATAATTTAAATGGCTTCTTAGATTTAATGTTCACAAACAGTATAAAAATTAATATATTATTTGGAGGATATTAAAGGGATATTACCTCTAAAAATATGAATTCCCAGGGCAAACTATGGGTTTAGTTTAGAGACTTTATATCTTTTTGATGTTTGTTTTTAAATTTAAATTTATCTTTTGATTTAATTTTGCAGAGATCCAGTTAGTACAAGCAAGGCTAGGAATGGAGACAGAAAAAAGTTAAGCGACACGTCCAAAGAAACAGGAGGCAGGGCTAGAACACAGGTGTTCTCATCTTAGGCATGTCCTTTTCTTGCATCTTTCACTATCACCAAAAAATGGACTTTAAAAATTGCATATATGTACACGTGTTATAGGAAACCCTCAGGAAAATCTATATGAGGCCCAAGAACCTCTGCACTGTCGCGTACGATTTGTTTGAATGTTTTCTTTCTCTTGGGAAGAGGAAGTAGATGGTGTGACCAAATTTTCACTCCACATCTTTAAAATAGGAATAATAAATGAACTAACATAATGGATTGCTATTTGGGTACATATTATTTACTATTTACAAAGTACTTAGAATAGTCACTGGTATATAAGAAACATTATACATGTTAAATAAAACCTGCCTGCCTGGCCTATTGTAGGTTATAAGTACTTTTAGAACCTTTTAACTCATCATCTACTATCATCCTAGATGATTTTAAGCTTCAATTACAATGAATTACAGATGTATTAGTTTGCCAGGGCTACTGTAACAAAGTACCACAAATTGCATGGCTTGAACAACAGAAATTTATCATCTCACAGTTGTAGAAGCCTAAAGTCCAAGATCAAGATGTCAGTGGAGCCATACTCCCTCTGAACGCCTCTCTCCTAGTTTCTGGTAGTTTCTCGGCTTGTACAACCCAACTCTAACCTTCATATGGTGTTCTCCCTATGTACGTGTCTGTCTCTGTGTCCAAATTTCCCCCTCTTTTTTTTCATAGAACACAGTCATTGGAGTAAGGACCCTAATGATCTCATTTTAACTTAATTCTGCAAAGACCCTATCTCCCAATAAGGTCATATTCTGAGATACTGGAGATTAGGATGCCAACACACTTTGGGGGAGGACACAATTCAGCACATAATACCAGCTTTCCTAAACAACCTGTTCATCCGATTATGGCAGTGACATATTAGCTCTGATTCCAAGGTTCATTAGTAAAGTGCTCAGAAGCAGTAAATCTATCTACTCATCTAATACTGTAACCCTCGTCATATTTTATTACTCTTTCAAGGTTTATTTTTGTCCCTAGCACTATCATACCATTTACTTTAAGTCTTGATCATAGGATGCAAGATCTCTAAATGTAGATATTTCCATTTGTTGCTTGCTGTGTTTTCTACCATGAAGAATAGCATATGCCATGTAGTAGACACTCTATAAATATTAATGGGCTGATTAAATAAATCTATATGAAAGTAATCATGCATAAATGGATAAAGACTAACTAATGAAAGACTAGACAAATGGCATCTATTGTCTTACTTCAGGTCTTTAATATCTTAATGGATCAACTCTCTCTTTCTTTTTCCTTTAAACACACTAAAACATTAGAATAAAGAAAATAGAAATTTTAAAAAGAGCTACACAGTAGTAGTTTCCTACTAGCCCAATTATTTCTGTAAAACAGGAATACTTTAAACATCTTATTAATACGATATTTTAGGTTGTATCCAAACAGCACAAAGTAGCAAGAATCAGTATAGATAACTAAACTGAACAAATCAGATGCCAAATTAGTTTTCGTTTGTTCTACAATATTCCGGTTTGTCTCATATATACTGGTAAAAGTATTTTGATTATTCCTCTATGGCTGTTGTGCTACAGACGATATCCTATCATTCAGCTTCTAGTACTTGGCCAATTTAGAGACTCTAAAAAAACCTCTTGAAAATCAAAAAAGAAAATGTAGATTCTGCATAAAACATAATTTTTATAACGTTGCTGACCTGGAAGTAAGTGAAGCAAATATCCACGGGGTCTAAGCAAAAATATTGAGCTCAAATTTTATATATGAGCTGTACATGTAAATTTAAAATGGTGTAGCTTGAGGGTAAGTGCTGATATTAGCACTGAGGTCTGGAGACTTAGCTTTATATTAGCAGCAAGGAAGAGAAGCTGAACCTGAGATGTTTGGGTTATATCTGAGAGCCTGGAAGGGGCTACAGTGGTCTCAGGTCTGTAACGCTGCCAGGATCTCTGTGGAAACACATGAACCTTCTCTCACATGGAATACATGATTCAGGCTCCAAAATTTTCCTCAGAATAAAATAATATTGAAATAAGACAACAATTAATAATCACAAAATGTACAGGGAAACTAACCTATAGGAATAAGAATCAGAAAAAATAAGAATAATAAAAATAAATAGATTTAAATCACCAAGAACATCAGATACTGGAGCCTCAGATTCAGTATGCAAAATATGAATGAAATGTTTAAAGAAATAAAGGATGGCATCACAAAAATGTAAACAATGATGTGCAATAAAAATTGACTTAGGGAGGTTTAAAAAAGAAGAAAATAGAAGCTTTATAAATGAAAAATGTAATGGCTGAAATTTAAATGAAATGAAAGAACAGATAGGTTAAACAGAGTTAGATGCCACCAAAGAAAATTGATGAACTAGAACTGGTAGATCTGAAAACACTGTAATATGTCTGAGAGAGATAAAAAGGTGGAAAATATGGCATAGAGGTCAAGTAATATAAAAGACAGAATGTGAAAGTCTAACTTAAGTCTAACCAGAAGACCTGAAGGACAAAAAAGATAAAATGAAGGAAGAGTAATATCTGAAGCAGTAATGACTGAATTTTACTGAATGAATGGAAAATATGAACCAACATGATCATGCACAATATCCACTAAGAAATATAAATAAGAGGAAATCCAGAACTAGACATTTGTAGCAATGTGCAAAATGCTAACTTTGACAAAGTTCATAAGTAAACAGAGAGAAAAGATCACGTACAAATGACACACTGACAACAGATAGCCGTAATAGTAGCCAGAGACAATAAAACAGTATTTTCAATGGGTTGAGAAATAAATAACTGTCATTCTAGAATCATGCACTTGGAAAAGCTATATTTAAAAATGCTAATGAGATAAATACAAACAGAGAGTTTACTGAAAAAAGAAAAGGAAAATGAACCCAGAAGGATAGTCTAGGATGGAAAAACAGATGGTGAACAAAGAAAAATGTAGGTAAATCTAAACAAATATTGTCTATTAAATATTAATAACAATTGTGATATGCCACTTTTTTATAAGCATTCCAGAAGATTTTTTTAACTTGATAAGTTTAAGAAACAACATCGTAATTGAAAAAGTTTTATAAACCATATAGAAGTTTAAAAAAGTAAATTATTATGAATGAGAAGAATTTAGTGAAAAGTTAGTACATGTGAATTTATAGTCACTTCTATATTGCAATTCTTCCCTTGGTATAAAATAAATAGTAAATAAGTAAATAAATAAACAATCCCCAGAGCATTATTAGTTTCTTCCTGAGAAGTGTTACCTTTGTTATTTCTGTTGAATAATAGTTTTGAATCATTTGCCTGTTGAAGAACATGCAGTCTAGTCACCATTCCAAGCCTTCTCAAGATCCACAATTATTCCACACTTTACATCCTCCTTTACCTTATGCTCCCGCCGAAACTCTATTCTGAGCATATATTCTATGCTAATTCTTTCTTCACAGATAGAAATGTACTTTTCTCCAGTCCCACCATGGCTCTGTCACTATTCTGAGAGATGCTTTCCAAATGCCACTTCCTTTAGGAAATCATGTCTAACCTCCAACCCTACCTTCACAAGTGGAAATAACCCCTCTTACCCCAGAAGCAGCATGCCTTTGCTCAAGCCTCTCTTTTGGAATTTAGCGCATTCTCTCTTGTGATATCTCTTCACATCTTACCTCCCTACTATATTCTAAGCTCCTTAAACAAAATCTGTTTGAGTCAGCATTAAAAATAAAGCCTTAGCATAGGACCTTACATACAGTAGGGCTTCAATAAATATTTGTAAAATTCATAAATGCAGGAATGAATAAATGACTAGATGAAATGGAAAACATCTCTGAAACAGGTAAAAATTCAGGGACAATTTGAGAGGGATTGATCACTTGCAAACTATATAGATTTTGTATATACATTCATAATTATATATTTATATCTATACTTAACTAATAACTAATGGACCAATAAGAGTCCATCTTATAAGCAACATGAGAACAAGAACAATTGGTGTAATATATTAAAGACTATGTATTAGAGAAATCCCACATTTACCAAGACCAGAGCCTAATACAAACAAATTTTCCTGTCCTTTCATGATTTGAAAAGTATCTCCTTTAAAATCATTTAAAATGAGTCACCGAATCCATAAAGCCTGAAAACAGGACTTTGTAAGTTTCAAGAAATCATTCTTTCAATCATTTTTATTCATGTATAGTTTCACATGTCTGAGAAATAACATATTACCTCTCATCTGCACCAACAACAGTATTGGCATTGGAAGAAATAAAGTGTCATTGATTGTACTCTACAGTTTTTTTTGTGTTAGTATCCATCAGGTCGATTGTAGTGGTGGAAAAAAGAATACACTTGGAAAAATAATAATATAGAGAAACAAATGATTGGCAGGCTCCCCAACACTTTTGACAGTGTTCTTATGATGGCTTTTTACAATAAATATTTATATGAAATGATAGTGTCTGCATAGATGATTCTAGCTCAAGAGGGATGCTGCATGTCCTTTTTTCACTTTGCTAGCATTCAGAGAAATGCATATTGGTCATGAATTACCTGCTCCAGAAGGCGAAATGACTGCATTGTCATAGAAGTATCAATTGGCCGAGATAGTAGAAGAAGGAACCTGAAGGTAAGTGCTATTACTGATAGATTTCATAATTTTCAGCAATAGGCATTATACACATACACACAGATAGCCATTATATTTGCTTCCTATTTGTCAACATTATTCTATGACATTTTTTCACCTTACTTTTGGCAATAATCAATTAAATGTGATTTTATCTTTATAAACTTATTAATAAAGGATATTGTTATAAATTTCCTTTAAAAAGATGTCATTATATTCATGTACAGCAAAAAATGACAGAAAATTCAGATCAATTCCGCTTTTTTTCTGTATTAGAGGAAATAATTAAAGCGAGGAAAGTGTCGAGAAAAATGCCTTTCTGTGCTTATTTATCAGAAAAACACCAGAAGCAGACAATAAACTAAAGGTTTAGCTGAAATGATAATAATAGAAACTCAAATATTTTATATTCATATCATTAGTTAAAATAGTTCAATAGCTTCACATGGCTTTACTATACAGAACAAACACCATGTTTCCTTTGCGTTCTCCTCCAGTTATGATAGATTCCTTTCAGGTTCTTTTATCTCTGGGCCTTCTGAATACATGAACTGATTTTGCTGAAGCCTCCAGCACCCACATATATACACATTCTGACTTCCACTGCTCCCCTCAACTGCCTTTCACCATGACTACCTTCCATTACCTGGCTGACTTCCTATTTATGTTTCAGATCTCAAACGCCTCAAAGAGGCTTCTTTTGGTTCCCAAATCTAAGTAGAATATATCTGTTATGAATTCCCAAAGAATCTATATTTCCTTTTTCATTAGACTTGAACTATCACTAATATCTATCTTTCCAACAAAATTATAAATTCTACGTTAACAAGGACCATATCATTTTGAATTATTTTTGTGAATTTTAGTCCCACAGATATTGTCTGATATACACAGCAGGTACTTACTAAATATTAGCTGAATGAATGCCACTGAACAAATTATTCCATTCCATATGTATATTCTAGATGAATTTTATATTTTCACTTTTAACCTATTTCATAGCTCCCAGATGATGGGGACCATGATTTATATTTGAGTGTCCTTAATAGTACCTACCACATAGTATGTGATAAATAAATATAGATTAACATCATTTTATTGTCTAAAATTTTCACAGCTGAAGAAAGTATAAAAATATCTCTCCAAAGTACACATGCTATATCTCACTGTTCCTTAGAAAATTCTTCTTGATGTTTAACATACATTTATACATATATATAAATATACAAGTACATAAATGTATATGCAAAACAAATAAAACAAACATACCTTTCCATTAACATTTTACTTTATTGCCTGTTATCCTAATTACAAATCAAACCACCTTATTTACTGTGTTTGATGTTCTGAGTTTGCTCCCCAGCATCACTTTCTAACCTTCTGTGCACTGTTCTGTGCCCCAAGAGGATGAAGTGTACAGGCTACATCGATCGGCTCCTTTGCACTCTGGTTTCCAGTTGGGTTTGGCCAGTGGTAGTCATTGGCAGATGATCGGAGCAGGAGAGGAGAAAAAGTGTGGTTTATTTATTCTGGTTTATACCATGCTGATCTGTGGTTTGCAGTGGTTGTGTCCTTCCACCTAAGGCAAGAGCTCCTGTAGTTGGCTCTTCTCACAGTTAAATCTCTGGCCAGGTACCATTCCTCTCTTTGCTTCATCAAGATTAGGAATGTTAATGGTTCCCACCATCGCTGGTCCTTGGGTACTTCACCATCCCTTATTGGTTCTCTTAACCCTGCCAACAAGTCTGTAATCATCCCTTCTATTTAAATAGTCTCTTTGATTATCTCTGTCGTGTATACCATCAAGTTCCTGCCAAGCCCCTGGCTGGTACACTAACATACGTAAAGATCATCATACAGTCCTCACTTTGAGTAATGTTGTAGAGTAGACAGGGCATTGCACTGTCTGTGAAATAAAATAAAGTAAAACCCCTCTTGATTCCAAGGCTATAAAAATGGCATTGCTGCCACTACTTGTTCTTGCCACTGAGCTTCCAGCTGAGAGTTGGTCAGTATGGTGTGTCACAGAAAAAAAAAAAAAATCCCATTAATTCCTGTGGGTTTACTAGTCCAATAGTCAGTTTTCCAATGGAGCCTCATAAATCTCATAAATCTCAAACTTTACTGGAAACGTATCACTGGGGGATATACTAGAATGCACATTTGGATTCAGTGGGTGCCACTGGGGCTTGCGGTTCTCTATTTCAAACTAGCTCCTGAGATTCTGCATCTCTAACCAGCTGATGATGCTGGTTTTAGACCAAACTTTGAGTATTAGGGCCCTTGGATATCTGTGGCAATGCCTCCAAGTTCGTCTCAGAAGTATGGGAAGGCTGAGAGGATGAACTTCTCCCCTGCATCATTACTTTCATCTGTCTTACATATTATGATTCCAAGTAAGATTTAATTCCAGGCAGAAACATGGTTTTATTTCTTTGAACATTCCTAAACTACTAAAATACTAGCCTAATGCTCACTTTTCAAGTGGGGTCAATAGGTAAGATGATTTACCAAAGTCATATCTAGTTCATGACTGAGACACAACTAGAATCTAGGTCTTCTGCACTATAGCCAGTTATTGTTACCACTTTACTGCCTTTGATTTTTTGTTCTCCCTTCTCTTCTTCTGAGCTCTATTTTTGAATGTCACATTACTTTGAAAATTGTGAAAAAAATCTATGTATTTTCACATAAGTTGTTGAGTCCCGGCATTATAAGGCCCATCTTAGGGCATCTGGAGCTTTTCAGGGAATGGGGTGTAACACTGAGCCCCTATCTTGTAATCTTGTTGGAAGGCACTCTTAAAATAACTATCTTATAAAGATAGATATTATCCTAAGTAATGTTTTCAAATGCCAATAAAAAAAAACAGTTTCAAATTTGGCCAATATTACCTTTCCTCTGTATTCTGAAATCTGTGGACATACATATTTTTAGCCTCTGGACCCCATACTGTCTGCCATTCTGTTTACTTGATTCTCTAAAATGCACTTTTCTAAAAATGTAATACAAGAACAGAAAACATTCAAAGGATTTTTTTCCATCTTTTTATATAGTGTATATATTTTTACATTAGGATCTATACAAAACCCAAGAAACATTTATTATCAGACAAATGCAACAGTTTGGATTGTCAATATTTATTCATATTCATCTTCAATTTGGCTATGCTCACTGAATATAAAAATTGAAACCTTACTCTGATCTGAAGCCCTGACATGGTTGGTTCACTTTTCATCTGGTGACTCATTGCTCTTGAATGCTATTCCTTCAAAATATTTACATTATGTTTCTTGTATCTCATAACCAGTAAGCTTGAAATTCACTTTTTAAATGTGTGGCTAAAGCAGAAACATGAAAACCAAGCTTGGACTTTTTTGCTCTTTTCTAATATTATTGCCATATATCAAGACATACATTCAACAAACTATGCTTTTTTTTAATATCTTGCCACCCCGCAAAGAGTATAATTTCCTTCTACAAATGAGCCCGTTTAACAGCTTAGAGTTAAAGGACTTGCGCTACAAATAACAAGCTTCAGAACAGTATCAAGAATAGTACCAAAATAATAAAATCATGGAACTACTTCTGCTTGTGAGTCTCACAAAAAAGACGATTATTACATCATCTTTCAAATTACCTTTTAGGTAAACATTCCAAGAAAAAAAAAGGCCTCATGTGGGGAAAAGAAGAGCAAATCTTTGCCATCGGTAGGTTATGTTTTGCTCATGCTATTGTCTTTACTTGGCATTACCTCCTTCAGACTCCACATGTTCAAATTCAACTCATTTCCCAAATTGGAGTTACTTCTTCTTTTCCTAAAGGTCTTCATCTTTAACTGCACGTTAAAATCACCTGGAGATACTATAAAATATCAATGTCTGGGGTCCACCCCGGACCAAGTAAATTGGACGGCAGCTGGCTCATGTTTCACAGAAGCAATATTCTCTTCTTATTTAAAAGAGCAAAGCAAAACAAAAACAAAACATAAAGCTTGAGGCAGACATTATCTAAAATACTCTCAATTTTCCTGAAATAAATCAATTTCTGAGTCCTCAGGATATTGCTCCTCATCTTTTGGAATGGCTTTAATATTTGCTGTTAATATTAATACTTGTTATTTGGCATTAATATTTAATATATCTTTCTTTTTTACTTGGAAGAAGAGAAACATATGCAAGGCTTAGTACTGGAGAAAAACATGTTATGTGGATTTTCTTTGTTTTCCTTAAAGATTATTCACATGTTGGTTGAACTCTCCTCCTATATTGGAAGAAGTTAGAGAGTAGGTTATCTGTGTTCCTAGTTTTCATCAGACATCTATCAAGATTGACATCTTCTTTATTAAAGAGATCTCATTCTAATTCAACAGACCAAAAAAAAAAAAAAAAAAGAAGCCCAGCATATTTGGGGCATCATATCCTTAATAAGGTCAGAGTTGTGCTTAAAAAGACACCCAAAGGTGTAATTATCCGAAAAAACTGAAAACGCTATTTCCAAGGAATATGTGTATCCATATGTTAATTGCAGCATTATTTACAGTAGACAAGATATGGAGGCAACCTGGGTGTCCATCAAAAGATGAATGGATAAAGAAGAGGTGGTACATATATATAAAGGACTATTAACTGAGCCATAAAAAAGAATAAACTCTTGCCATCTGCAACAATATGGATGGATCTAGAAGGTATTGTGCTGGGTGGAGTAAGTCATGCAGAGAAAAACAAATGCCATATGATTTCACTTATATGTTGAATCTAAAGAGAAAATTAACAAAACAGAAACAAACTCATA
>NW_011888920.1:3284565-3295867 GCF_000151845.1 Pteropus vampyrus
GTGGAGTAAGTCATGCAGAGAAAAACAAATGCCATATGATTTCACTTATATGTTGAATCTAAAGAGAAAATTAACAAAACAGAAACAAACTCATAGATAGACAGAGAACATTTTGATGATGGCCAAATGGCAGGGGAGTTGAGGGGGTGGGCAAAAAAGGGAAAGGGATTTAGAAGTACAAATTGTTAGTTACAAAACATTCATGGGGATATACAGTATAGTGTAAAGAATATAGTCAATAATATTGTAATAACTATGTATGGTGTGAGATAGGTACTAAATTTATCGGGATGATCTCTTCGTAAGTTATGTAAATGTCTAATCACTATGTAGTACACCTGAAACTAATGTAATGCATGACAACTGTAAAAAATAAAAAAGACTCAGGGATAGAATTAGAAAATCTCCATTGTGCTACCGCCAATGTAATAATTGATTCAAGCAAGTATCATTAATGAATACGAAATCCAATGAGTGAAAGGTTGTTGGAGAACAGAATATATTCACTGATCCAAAGTAATAACCCACAGATAACTTGTTAATTAACACATGAAAGTTACATATTTAATGGAGAGATCTAGCAGCCAACACCTTAACCAAGTGATCTAAGTTGACATTTTAAAGAATGGCATAAACTGATATTATGTGCCTCTTGATGTGATACAGTAGGAAGTACACAATATCACTTATCTACTATTCTTGCTCAAAACCTTTAACCTAATCATATTCATGAGGAAATAATCAGAAAAATTCAGATCACAGAATTCTTAAAAATAAGTTATAGTCATAAAATCAAGAGGCTATTTATAATAAAGACAAGTAATGAAACATGAAAACTAAATGCAATGTGAGATATTCAATTGGATCCTGAGGGGCATAAGGATTCTATGATGGTTGATGCAGGGTAAGGATACGTTCAGGTGAAGTGTTTCAGATAGGCTTCCCGGACATTCTGACCTCTTAAACAGTACATGACACCTGAGCTTACTCTTTGCTCCTTATACTGCCCAATACCTATTCAGAATCTACTCATTTTGTATTTTCCTCTTATTTTTCTGAAATAGAGAACTAAACAAATAAAATATTAAACTATTCAAAAAATATAATACAGAAACTTTCTGTGAAATAAGGAGAAAATTCGACCTTCAGATAGAAATGGTACAATGTATCAGGGGAAAAGGTTATTAAACTTCAAGTTTAAGTGACAAATTCTTCAGGTACTCAAGTAATAATAAACCAAGCCCCTTCAAGAAATCAAAATCAGGCTACTTTCAAACGTCCCTACAAGAGCATTAGATGCCAGAAAACAAAAAGTTGTAGGAGAAAAAAATATAACCCACAGTTATTCGCCCAGAATAATTTACTTGACTTTCCATTATGAGCAGAAATAATTTTTATAAAAACCACATTATATACATATATGTAACATCATATACATATATAATCATATGCATATGCATAAAATGAAGATGATCATAATACCTTCACTACAAGAGAGTTGTAAGAAATAAACAGAATTTCGTACATAAAATGTCTAGCCCAAAGAAAATGTTTAATCAATAGTACACATTGTTAATATTTTTATTATTTAAGACAACTAAGACCTGCACACACATAACTGCAGTACAAGGCAAAATAAACAAATCCAAGAGAGCTCTGGGGACCCAAAGGAAGGAGAGATCATTTAAGGTGAGCCCCATCAGTAGAGGCTTCATGAACAGGTGACACTTCATTTCTAATGCCCTTAGCAAATTTCAATGGTACAAAGATAAACTGTTAATTAAAATTTGAGTCTGTGGAGGAAGAGTACTAGAAAAGTCTGAAAATCCATTGTATTTTCTTCTACTTCAGCAAATGTTCCTATTTTTTTTTTTCATGGAATGAGGCTAAAGGAAGCATAAGCAAAATAATAAATAACGTTTTGAAAGAAACTATAAGAAATATACAGTTTTGAAAATGAAAAATGCCACTCATTTATTAAATGGGATGGGCAAGAATAGGATAAATGACTCTAGAAAGTTACAGAGTTTCAACAGTATCTTTTAACTGTCCCTATGAAGGTCAACTCTAATCTAATTACCAGAACAGCAGCTACTGCAATAGGAGTACAGGAAACTATGACAAAATAGGGAAGGATATGGATGCTGATTACTGAAACTAATTAAATGCATTCGAATCTGTAGGCCTAATGATGTTTATTATGCAGACATTTAGAAATGGCCTGAAGGCATCACAGAGCTCTACAAGTCATAACAGGAAAGGCGTGGAAGGCTGGTGAGAAATCTGAAATAAGTTTCCTCCTAGTTATTGATTAGATTTTGTTTTCAGGATTAGACAGAGGTATATTAATGAATAGAATGTATGCCAATGTAAATAGGTCAAAAGCCATTTCATAAACAGGAAAAAATAAGAATTCAAACAAGCAAGCGTAGAATTGGTACATTCATACTATAAACATAAAATAATTGATTTACAAACATTGTTAAATGAGTATTATTCTCTTCAAAGCAGTACAAAGTAACACAAACATGATATCCATTCATTCATTCACTCGCTCATTCAAGCAACATTTAATTTAATGTTCAACATGTGCCTGGCAGTGAACCAAGATAAACATTTGTAATATTGCAAAACTCAATCAATTTTTATAACTGTTAATGGTAGCATGTCTTCCTGTCCTGAGAGTGGATATAATTTTAGAAGTAACCTAAAGCGATTCTGACCTAAGTCTAGAATAAACTGCTTGACTAATTTGAGTAATATAATTTTGGTTACAAACCAGATATGATTAAAAAGTACTAAGGTTGTTTACTCATGTAATTTGCATACTGGCTTTCACAGAAATTTCAAAAGAAAAAGTCAAAAACAGTTTATAACATCACCATTAGTGAAAAAACTGTGTTGCCTGCCAAAGACCTCCTATAAAAGATGTTTATTTAGATGTTTGGTCATTTATTGAAAATTCCATCTTATTGCTCTATTACACTTTGCATATACAGGATACTTGTACAATATGAAATATTTTCTGCATTTGTTTTTACTTTTAAAAACTTATGGAAGGAAAAATTGTATTTTGAACTTTATTTGGAATTCCAGGAAGTCAAAGTCTTCTAGGCCAAATGTATTTTATTAAGAGCTGCCATTTTCTGTTCAAAAGCTAGCTACTAAATGATGAGTCTTGTAAGAGGGTACAGAGCATCCTTAATCTTAACCCATTCTAGAATTTTCTGAATTATCCATAAAGTCTACTCACAGGAATTAATGCTCAACTCCTCTTCCCTGGTGTAGAACCTGGCATATAAACTATCCAACACTTATTGATTAGATCATAATGTATAGGGAACTGTTAGATCTTTAAAAAATGTTTAAAAGTTCTGTGTTCTAGAGACTTCTAAATTACAAATTTAGTTGAAATACAGAAAATATATTTCATATATGTAAAATATGAAAATATACATGTGTATATGTAAGCCTACACAAGCCCACATATGCTAAGTGACAAACAAATTCTAGAAAAGGAAGCATTACAGAGGTTCAGAGGAGGTAGCAATTGGTAGTTCATGGTTTTAGCTGTTGCATTTACAAGTGGTTAGATAGGTATTATGGTAAATTTATTTGATTCGGTGTATTCTGATGAATAAAGTAGAAAAACATGAGCTTCAAAATGTAAATCATCTTTTCCCCAAGCACCAAAACTGCATTTTAAATCTTTGATCAAATATCTGCAGCTTTGTTTAGAATAATTTTATAATGTCCCAAAGGAAAAGGTGGCCCCCACGTAAGACTCTCTTGAGAAATACTTGATGTAAACCAAATATATCTTATAATGTCAGTAAACAGAACTAATAATCAACCTCACTCAACTAGACATAATATTTAGAAAACTTAGGGAAAATGTCATAAGCAAGAGTCATGATATACAGATGAGGAGACTCCACTTATTTTTAATAGTTTAAAATAAACTATTTTAAACTATTGTCCTTATTTTTAATAGTTTTATTAAGACATTATTCACATTATCATAAAAATCACCCTCTTAAAATGTACATTTCAGTGAATTTTACAGTGAATTTCACCACATTGTACAATCATCATCACAAACTAATATTAGAACATATCATCCCCCCCAAAAAGGAAAACCTTCGTACTTATTAACAGAGAATCCCTGTACCTCTCTTTCCCTCCACCTAAGCCTTAGGCAACTACTAATCTACTTCTTGTCTCTATAGATTTGTTTCCTCGAGACATTTCATGTAACTGGATCATATAACATGCTTTCCTCAAGAGCTTTATTGTTTTAGTTCTTATATTTAGATCTAAGATTTTAGTTTATTTGTTTATTTGGTGTGAGCTTGGGTTCCAAATGCATTTTTTTGCATTCAGCTATCCTATCCAGCTGTTCCAAAGCTATTCGTTTAAAAAAGACTATTCTTCTCTATTGAATTATCTCAGCACCTCTGTCAAAAAACAACTGACTACAAATGTGAGGGTTATTTATGGATTCCCAATTTTATTCCATTGGTCTATATGAAATTTTATCCTATTGGTCTATCCTTATGCCAGAACCATACTGTCTTGATTATTAGAGCTTTGTAATAAAGTTTTAAATCAGGACGTGTGAGTCCTTCATATTTCAAGTGTTTTAGCTCTTTGGGTCCCTTGGATTTCTATATGAATTTTAGAATCAGCGTGTCAATTTCTTTAAAAAAAAACCACTAGAATTTTGATAGGGGATACATTGAATTTGTATATCACTTTAGGTAGTATTGCCATTTTAACAATATTAAGTTTTGCAACCTATGAACATCTTTTTATTATTAAGGTCTTTAATTACATTAAAAATATTTTATAGTTTTCTGTGTGCAAGTCTTGTACTTTTTTTTGGTTATATTTTTTCCTAAGTGTTTTATTTATTTTGATGCTGTTGTAAGTGGGATTATTTTTTTAATTTCATTTGGATAGTTCATTGATAATGCAGAGAAAAGCAATTGATTTTTTGTATAGTGATCTTAGATCTTACGACTTTGATTAAGTTGTTTATTAGTTGAAATTTTTTTTGTGGATTCCTTAGGGTTTTTCTATAGAGTATCATATCATTTGAGAATAGAGATAGTTATATCTTTTCTTTTCCATTTGAATGCCTTTGTACTTTTTTCTCAGATAATTGTCCTGGTTAGAAACACCAATATAATGTTGAATAAATGTAAGAGTAGACAAGTTTGTTCCCAAAATTAAGAGAGAAAGCATACACTCTTTCACCATTAGTTATGATGTTAGCTATGGGTTTTTGCAAGATTTCTTATAGTAGGTTGAGGAAGTTGTCTTCTATTGCTAGCTCACTGAACGTGTTTATCATGATAGAATATTGGTTTGTCAAACTCTTTTTCTGCATTTATAAAAATGATTGTTAGATTTTTGTCATTTATTCCATTAATAGGGTGTATTACATTGATTGATTTTCAGATGTTAGACAAATCTTGAATTCCTGGGATGAATTTTAAACAGTCATGGTGTATAATCATTTTTATATGTTGTTGCACTTACTAGTATTTGGTTATGGATTTTGTATCTATATTCATAAGGAACATGGGCCTGTGCTTCTATTTTCTTTTGATGTCTTTGCCTGGTTTTGGTATCAAGGTAATGATACTGGCCTCATAGTATTTTTCAGAAGTTTTCTTTCTTCTGTTTTTCAGAAGAGCTTGTGAGAGTTGATATTTATTCTTCTTTAAATGTTAAATATTATTCACCAGTTAAGTCCGGGCATTGCTTTGTTCCATTGTCATTTTATAAAAGTAATAGAATCACAGAGAAAAGAGAGGACCTATGTTTTTTTCTTAATTCTGCAGTTAAGAAGCTATATGACTTTTGATAATCTCATTTTCCATGTCCGTAATTTAGAGGTAAAACCATCCATTTTATCTATTTTTAAGATTAAGTGAAATGATGGATGTAAAAGCTTTGTGTAACCAGAAAATGCCATTCCACTCTACCCTATTATGTTTAGTATTTCTTGGCTCGACTATGGAAAATTCTGTCTTCAGATAGTCAGATTTTCCATTAAGGATCTAAGAAGCATGCCTGGCACCTTAAGCTACATCTGTGGGGCAAGTATCATGGCAATTGCAGTTTTGTTCACACTGTACTGAAATGAATGTCTGTGGCATGTTACCCAGCTCTTTTTTCTTCCCATTACTCTTTCTTCTAAATGCTACAGTCAAAAGCAGAAGTTAGAGCTCTGCCAATTTCCCTACTTGCCAATTAAATTGTCTTTATGAGAAAATCAGCCATCACCTGGATATTCTTTTCACTTAAACAGAACAGGAAAGACTAATTCCTATAATGCTTTCAACTGTTAAGAAAACAAAGCCAATCTCCAAATACCTGATGTGTTTCTCCTAAAATGGACTATTCACTACCTAGAGAATTAGCTAAAGGAGCTGCTACACATTTGTCTATATGTCAGAATCTAGTATTTAGTGAATTAATATATTTATTTCTTTAACCTTAAGAATAAAGTTAGTCCCTTGTTTACACACAATTACATAAAATTAGCCACCACTGCTTCTAATATTCTACTCTCCCAACCTCCAACACACCTCACCTTTTTCCTAACCCTTCCCTCTACTCTGGGTCTCATTGCATCTGCCAACAAGATCATATTTTTGGGAGAATATATGCTTTAGAAGAGGAAGAAAGAAAAAAAAATGACAGAACGATTAAACTTCTGATTGCAGAAGCCGAGATAAGCCTTCACGCACTGCCAATCAACCTGAATGATGTGCCACAAAAGTACCTTTTCCCTATATTGTCTATAGCCTTTACTTCAATTTATTTCCTTGCCGACATCTTCAACAATTAGATTAGATTGAAGAATATTTAAAAATCTCTTCTTAAAACACAATTCTTGAAGGGTTATAGCAACCAGTGATTCATATCTCAGAAAAAAATTAATATAATTAAATTGCTTTCCTTTCAAGGTCTACCTGAGTTCTATCAGCTATATTGAACAATGAATAATTTTACTTGGCAGAACACAAAAAGTAAATTAAGAACATTTTGCATGAGAAGCAATTTGTAAAATTGAAAAGAGTTGGCAGGATACCATAGCACAGTACTTGGGGCACTATAATGGTAACAATTATCACTTACTTAGTATGTTCTAGGCACAATTCCAAGTGAGTTATTCCATTTAATCCTCTTGACAATCTTATGAAGTAGGTACCATTATTATTTTTGTTTTATAGATGAGAAAATTGATGTTAAGGGAGATTAAGAAAGTTGTCTGAGGACACACCATTAAGAGGTAGAGAGCCAGGATTTAAACTTAGGCCTGTCTGAACTCAGAATAAATTCTAAATGTCTATGATTGGCCCCCTAAAGGCTGAAGAACAGAAGTGTTAAAATTTATAAGACAGATAAAGATGAAGTACAGATAGATGGGACTATTCCTCAGAAAATCTTCATTGGTATCAAATATTAGTCTAGTCCTAGATCTAAGAAACAGCTAGCAAAATTATTATGCTGCCCCACACATACTTCTTGAGGTCAAATTTTAGTTAGGTGCATACAATCTCTGGCCACTTTATTTACTTAATAGGCTTTTGTAAAGTAAACTGGGGGCTTAATAAGTTTTCACATCATTTGCATAGACAATTGCTATCTAAATTGCAAACAGCTGATTTTAAAATGATCCATTGGCACCACAGCCACTCAATAATTGAGGATTCCTTGACCACATATAAGCATAAGTAGGTTATGAAATCTAAAAAGTCTAAATTAAAATTGGCTCTGGTTTCCTTTTGTCATAATTTTAGGGACTGTACTTTATTGTTATAATAATTTGACCTACTACTGACATCATGTAAAATTAATTAACAAATTCAGATTAAAATGAAAGGTAATACCGCAATAATTGTAATGTGCTTACATCTAAAATTAGGTTATCAGACACATAATTACGAACCAAGATTATTCTGAATTAACATCTTTAAATCCGAATTAAGTCTTGTTTTAAGGCTTTTTTTTTTTAGTAGGAACATTTAAACTTCCCTAAAGAATAACAATTTATAACCAACAGATGATAATAGATATTGTCTCATACTTAACTTGAGCTGGCATCCACGCTAAATTTATGTATTCATTCTGCTGAATCTCATGCATATATTATCCCTAGCCTGTTAAAAAATAAATTACAAGAAAGGACATAAAGCCAATGAATTTTTACAATGGATTTAATTAATTACTAAATCCATAAAGTTTACTAATCATCTATTATGATTTTTAAAAGCATGATTAAAAAGCATGATTGAAAAAGACAGATTCCTGTTCATTCCTGTATTTAATGAACTTACATTTGAAAAAGTGAAATGAGATTATATAAAAAATAATACTAGTAATAAAACTAGGTAGAGAGTAACATAAACTAGCTCAGATGGGAAGAGTTTCATCTGATCAGCATAAATAAGCTAAATAAATTTCATGTACTAATACATGTAAAAGTGCTTAAAATCACTTTTAATAAAAGTAGCAATTATTACTATTCAACATGTCCAAATTTTATGAATTTTTTAATTTAAGTTCATATGTTTAAATACCAATATATGTTTCCATTTTAACATTTGGGGTTAAAATGAATTTATTATATATACATATACTGCTCTGCTATTGTATATAGAGTCTCCTGATCATAAAACTTTTCTCAAAACTCAAGGTAATAGTACTGTATCCTTGAAACTAATTAAAATAAATTAATTAATTTTAAAAAAAACTTAAGGTAATCTTGTGAACACTGATATTTGTGCTGAAATGCAATACAATAATGCTTTTGAGGGGAAAAAAGAAGAGAACTAACATGAATTAAGTATCTAGTAATTACCCAACACTTTACATATTTTATCAAATACATATTTTAGTGTCCATATCATTAGAGTTCCTGCCTTCTAAATTATAGGTATTTTCCTTTATAGCTCCATTGACACCAGGTTTTCCACCATCACACTTGCTGTTATTAAAAACAACTCTTCCTACCATAGTGCATTATAACATATCTAATCTGTTGTAGACTGAGGAACCAGACAATCACACATAGGAAAGTATTTTTGAAAAGACCAAGTCAGGACTTAATTAACTCTATTAAAGTACATGGGAGACATCGATTATGTGGCCTATAATTTGACTTCTCAGAGCTTTTTGCTCTTAGCTGAGTTTGGAAAATTCAAGGTTGTCATATATCACAACTCCATACAAAGTGTTCATGTCTGTACTTTCCCTTATTGTTATAATGGTTGAATTAAACCACGAAAATTAAAAGAGTGTGTCTTCTGTTGCTGCCACTGGATGTGTAATGCCATCATGAACTGCTTAAAAATACCCATGCTAACCCTCATTTCAGTTTGCCTCCAGTCCAAGGGATAGTTTACAGATCAGAAAGGAAAGCTCCATCCTTCCTACTATAAAGGCAAATGTAAGGAGAAGAATAGAAATAGGAGAAGGAAAAGAAAGGAGAAGGGAGAGGAGGAAGAGGAGGGAGGAGAAGAGAAGAAAGATGAAGAAGAATTTTCTTTGTTTATAAAGAGAAAGAGGGGCAGCTGCCTTCTCTTCTTCTTTTGAAAGACAGGGGCGGAGTGGGGGGAGGGAAGGACTGGAGTCCTTGCTCTAATCTAGTAGAATGAAAATGAATCTCTCCAAAGAGGAGATAAGCCCCAGTCTCTAGTTTTAAAATGCAAAGATTTCTCCAAGGATGCAGGACTCATCACCCCTTGAAACTTAAGACATATACCTTCAGAGTTAACCTAGGAGACTATTTTAAGATGGAACAGAAAAAAAATATAAGTTTTATTGTATTTTCTTAGACTTTGCTGTATAACTTGTGTGAAATGTCATCCTGACTTCCTGTTTTTTGTGGGCTACCTACATGCATGTACTCTCCTGTTGTTTACTGAATAATTAATTAATATTCTTTTTTCCCGCATTGATGTGGATAGCTTTCTCTTTATTGGTAAGAGTTTTTGCTTACCGATACACTTGCAGTTCATCAGACATATCTCAATCAATTCTCAATACTAAAATAAATCCCCTTCTCTTCAGATGAATGTTTGGGCTACATCATCCAAGAGTTGTCACAACTATCGTTAGCATGTTTTTCGGATAGTACATCCCTAATTCTGAAGGCGGAGATGTGTGTGAACGAATAGGTTTTAAAATTGGGACTCCCTTTTATACATTATATATTCAAACTTAAAATATGGTAATTGCAATTTTTTCTTGAACAAACAAGCTATTAAAATATGAAATGCTCAAAATCAAATATGAGGAAATCACTCAAGTTTAAAAAATTTTTTCTTCTATCTCATTTCCCTGTTTTATTCTCTTAACAACGCTTACTGTTATCTAAAATTAGCTTTTATTCTACTTTTTAAAATTAAAGTATAATTTCCATATAGTAAAAATTACCATTTGTAATATACAGAAAAGAATTTCTTTATACCCTTTTTTTTTTTTTTTTTTTTTTTTGAGTAGAATTCCATCATATGAATTTACCACAATTGGTTTGTTCATTCGCCTAAAATAAAACTCTGGCAAACTAACAGTGAAAAGAAGAAAATTTCTAAAAGCAAGTATTATGTATGTTTTTTTGGTTTCCTCCTGATTAAGCACTGTAGAAAAATTTTTGCTTAAAGACAGCATAAACTAAAATTGAGGAATTATGTAGTTGGCCCCCTTCTTTCTCCTAAAAGGCAGCAAGCTGTTGTAATAGTATACACAGATGTCCTTAAGTGCACTAAGAAAGCAAAACAGAGAGAGCACCAGTTGTACTACCCATCCCATCAAGAAAGTTAGAATGTTGCCTTTTTCAAGAGAGGCACTGTTAATAGTGGAAAGAGTGTGTATATTGGCTTGAAGTCAGAGATGTGTGTTGGAATTAAATACCTATTACTTACTGACCTCAGACAAGTTATTTAGCATCTCATTTGTAAAATGGAAATACTAGTATTCTTTCATATAATTGTTAGCAGAAAATAAGATACAGAAAATAAGGATAATAGTTTCTGCTACAAGCAAGGGGATTAAATAGTAGTTGACATTATTATTGTCGTTGTAATTACTGTCATAGTTATTATTATTATTTAGCCATATTCATCATCCCAGACAGAATCATCTCACTCTCCTCTGAACAGCTCTTGAATTTCATGTTAACTCTTTTTAAAGAAATAGCCATTCCTATGTGAAAACTGGAGGAAGCGGTACCTCACCGAAGGAATAAAGAAATATCTGAGTTCTGTTTGCATCCTAGAGAACA
>NW_011888920.1:3296622-3307048 GCF_000151845.1 Pteropus vampyrus
GGAAGGAAGGAAGGAAGGAGGGAAGGAAGGAAGGAAGGAGGGAAGGAAGGAAGGAAGGAGGGAGGGAGAGGAGTAGGTACTTCTCTTATGAGAGAAAACTCAATCACAAAAAATTCCCTAAGGAATCATACTTGTCATTTAATGACTTTAATATAGGGCTTCAGAGAATGTGGAAATCACTGTTACTATTTAAAAGACAAATTTTGGTGAGTTGAAAACAATTTGGAGGAAAAATGAAATTTCCCATGTCCAGCTAGATGCAAGAAAGAGAATGTGGATGAATCATTGAAAATTACCTATTTCCAATGTCATTCTGCAGGGTTGTCCTGCTGTGTTGTGTTAGCACATCTGTATCTTTTATTTGGCCTGTGCTAACAATAAAATTTCTCTCTTTATTTGCTAAAGCTTGAGCATCCCTCCAGCTCCTAGTCTTTTAATTCACAAGGTGAAGAGCCAAATCAGTCATTTAAAATGCACAGTATCAGTGGTGTGTACTTCAATAGTTTAGAATTGCTATCTACTGCTCTATGGAATAACACAGGAGAGAGTCTTTTCTGAAATGCAGATAACAAGAATCTTATCTTGCCGTAACAACCTCCAGCAATGAATTATGTTGCTACTAGTTGATAGTAGTAAAACCTTTCCAATACATGAAATTCATTTTAAAAGACAGCACAGATCATATCTGTCCACTAAATTTCCACAAGCCCATAAATATTGCCTTCTCATATGTTTAAATGTTAACTAACTTTTTTAAAACCACTTTCTATGTACTTCAACACATTACTGAGTTTCCCCCAAATTCATTAAATGTTTGAATAACTAATTAAAAATAAAGTGCTACTGAGCTCGCTCCTTTAAGAAGCTAAAATATCTGATGGTCCTCAGAAAGAAGCAATTATTTGTGTTTACTATAGTTTGTTTTCTATGATAGTATATAATCACTTTTGAAACATCATCCAAAAGATACCATGTGATAAACACTATACAGGGAAATAAAAGAAACATGAAGGTATTTATTAGCCTGCTATAACAATCTCAATCTTATTTTCTACTATCCTGTAATGTGAAGACATTATAGAACCTGGGAGATAGACAATCAGATACCAGCATCAAGTATGAGCAATAGAGGATCTCCAATAAGGAAGAGAGAGCAGAGCACACGCTAAAGCATAATACGTTTCTAGTTGAGATTAACTAAGAGGTCATTTTAATTTCTTAGTGTGTATATTATCCTCTAGAAGTAAAATTGATTCAGATTGGCTAATTTTTAGTACTGTCTCATCCAAGATCCAAAATACCTAACCAGCATCTTATAACATATTGAACATAAAATGGAACAAATTAAATCCCAGTTGAAGGTCCCAACATGAATGCTAAGGGCCATTATAACACTTTATAAGCAAAACTCAAGTTTAATAGATTCCTCAGAATAAGTTAAAAATTCCAAAACAAATAGAGTTAGACCACATGAATTTTTAATGTAGACCACTATAAAGTTATTTTATATCAAAGACTAGGATATCAATATATTGGTTTAACTACCATATCTAAATAATACCTGTTCTAATTTTTGAAGCATTTAAAACAAAAAAGAAAGGAGAAGAATTGGAGGGGATTAAAATGTTTTTACTATCTTATGGTAGCTCGAATTCCAAATTTATTAATGAATCTCTTTAAGAATTGCCTCCCCCTACTATCACTCCCCAATTACCACCTCCACACGAAAAAAATAAATTAATAATAATGAAAATAATAATAATTATTAATTAATTAATTAAAATCTCTCTGGTCTGGTTATAGATACCCAGAGCAAATTAAAAGGAAATCCTGGAAAGTCTATCCCTCAGGTGAGTCACAACTGTCGATTTGATCTCATGAGGTCCATAATAAAACACTGTATAAAACTGGATAACATCCAGGTTAGGGACATATTCTGAAATCTGGTAGCTAAAAAGCCATGTCTGTACTTGGAAAAGGCAAGACTAAGTTAGCAAAGCGGTTGTAGTAATCACATTGAATGATAATTTATAATTAAGGAAAATTATATCTCGCATATGAAGCCTAACAAACAATACAGTTTATTGTAAATACTGCTTGCTTGACAGTACATAGAGACCCCACAGGAATACAATGCAATTGAAAGATAAATGTGATTACCATAAACACAGTCCCTAAAATTCTGTGTGAACATAGCATAAAGAGAGTTTTTAGAACATGTTTACGCTTAATTATAAATATTTAATTATAGACACATAAAGCTCATTGAGAAGTGTCCAACTCTATACAGATCAAGGAGATTAAAGCATAAGTTCTTTTTATATTTTAAAAAGAATGTTTAAAAAATTCAACAATTCCAATATTGCCTCAGTTCCATCCTTTGTTACATGAAAATGTTGAGTCACTGATTTGTTCCGGAAGAATTTCAGAGCAGTATTAATCAAGTAACTAACTTCCAAACAAGAATCTTCTTATATAGTTCTTATGTTATAATGATCTTACTATATTAATAACATTGTTCAAGAAAGATTGCATTAAAAGATTACATGTGAATCCCTTCTCATTTGGTATATAGATGGCCACCGATATTTACAAAGACTATATTTTTTAAATGGTTCTCTTCAAAAATATCTGAAATCCAATTCATGTTATCGGAACCAAAAGACTGTTCAAAATTTCAAAAAAATAAACAAGAATCATCATTAATTGAAGCACTGGGTCTAAATAGCACAATTAAGAATTACATAAGTACATAGTATAGTTTAGTTAATTCCAACTGGAGTCCATCTTTAGTGTCAACAAAAATAAACAAATTTATAAGTATTAAACTGTTCAACAATAAGTATTTTATCCAGTTACAACTTCACAACGTTTTTATCACGTCTGTGAAATCAGTGCTGCCCAGTATGGTAGCCACTAGCCACGTGTGGCTATTGAGCACTTGGAATGTGGCTTATGTAACTGAGGAACCAAACTTTTAATTTAATTTGATTTTAATTAATTTAAAATTAAAAAGCCCCTTGTGGTTTTTAGCTACCATATAAAACAGTACGGTTCGGTTCATTAAAAACTTGTATAACTTATTACGTGTTAATTTTACTCTCTAAAGGGAATAGCTCAGCCTTAGAAGTGATTGATGACCTATAGAGACTTAAAATCGAGGACGAAAAGAATGTAGTATTTTTAACCCACCACTATATCTTTAGTAATTCTCAGAATTCCTGAGTAATTGTTGTATGAGTTAATACATAAATAATGCTAAAAGATAAAATAAAAAAGCAAAATATTCCAATTTCACTGCTATTTTACTAAATCTTTGCTATCCACGTGGATAATCTTCAAACTGGAAGGAAGAGAATAAACCTGAGAGCAGACTGGCAAGATCAGCTCAATCTCTTGCTTAAAACACTCTCATGAAATATTTCTTTCCAAATGGAATCTATCCACAAATAAATATTTTTAGCAAAAATTTAACACATTGTGTTATAGAATATATTTAGTATATTTTGAGTTATAACTAAGAATTATTACATAATTTAAGTTCTTTCGTATTTGAATTTATCTTTAGCTCTAAATAGCACAATTTTCATTGCCATAGGTTAATAAGAAAAAAAATAGGTTGCATTTATGCTAAGCGAAAGTGAAAGAATATCAGGAAACCTGATGGCGAAGGTTTTACAATGGTTCGAATAGAAAAAAATGGCACCATAATTGAATTATTACCCGACACATGGTAGTAAAACCTACAGTGTAGCTAATAAGGCTGATCTATTAGTCTGGCTGCAGTTTTTAAAGCATTTAATTGGAAAAAACTATGATTTTTGTTGAATTATTAGATTTTTCTAAATTATCTTGTTAAGTAGTCAAGCTTTGCCTCTGACAGTGTTACTTTGTATTATTTCTTGTCCAGCTACAAATATTTTAATGCTAAAGAAGTATATTGCTGTCATTGAGTTCCACGAAATTGTATTAAATTGCTAAATATGCTAATGGTTTCTGGCAGATTGGAAAATCTCAGAGGATAAGTTGTGTATTTTCACCCAAAGGTTCAAAAGAGCATGCTGTTTTTATCAATGGTGCATGGACAGGAGAAGAGATATTACTAAAACAAAATAAAGCGCTAATTTGAAATTTTTAAAAAACACGTAAAGTATGGCAGATGCAATTTAGTTTCAGAAAAATATTTATTTTCACATAACAATATTTTTTAATTGAGTATGATTAGTTTTATGGATTTTTTGGTATTTAATTTATAAATATATATTTTACTACGTCATTGTATATGACTTATATGCACAAGAATTCTAGGCAGAATTCTAGCCACTTTTATGTTTGTACATAACTTTGTACATAATTAAGGTTAAAATAAAAATAATCTAAATCAACACTGGGATCAACAAGAAGTTGTGTTGATTTTTTTGTTATTTCTATATGTTTCTTCTCCTGTGAAAAAGTTTGCTTTATTACTCAAATTTGAAGGGGTTAAGATCATTTTAATGGTTGCCTATGAACTTCAGGAAAACATTCAAGATCTGTTATTGACTATGTCTGGCTAACTTCTGCAGCCCCCTCTCTTTCCTGACATTGACCCTGCATTCTAAACATATCTACTTATCTAAATTCCCAGAAAGCTTTTTATTCTTTCATCTCTCCATGCCATATAATATTCTTTCATTCTTTTGGTTTAGTTTTAATTAATAAATTGATTTTTCTTTTTGGCTTAGGTTATGGCTACACATCCTATTGTATTCAGACTGAAATTCAGTGCTATTGTAAGCTTTTCCAGATAGGCCTATGCTTGCTTTCTCCTAAAACTACGGGTATTCTTTTTATACTCCAATTGTATTGACATTTTAACTGGCTTATCACCCTCATTTATCCATAAATACTTTAAATCCAAGGATTATGTCTATATTTCCAGCTTAGTCCCAAATACATAGTTAGCAATTAGCAATCAATAGTTTCAAATGAGTGAATAGTGGGATAACAAGCATCTAACGACTTGAAATTTGTGTAAGCCCAGAGGAATTGTATCCCACAGCATTAAAATATATTTAAAATATCATTATTAATCCACTTTCAATAATCTTTGTTGAATCATATTAAATCAAAACATTACCAGAATAATTAAGATGAGTATATACTGGCCTAATTTCAAAAAGGGGGTGCAAGTAAGTTTTGGACCTTGCATCCATGCCTAGATGTATTAGTTTCTAGAGCTGCTGTAACAAAGTACCACAAGTGGGATGGCTTAAAACAATAGAAATTTATTATCTTACAATGTTGGAGACTAGAAGCCCTAAATCAAGGTGCTAACAGGGCCATGCTCTCACTAAAAGGTTAGGGGAGGATCTGTTCCATGCTTGTCTCAGCTTCTGATGTTGCTGGCAATCCTTTGCATTCCTATGCTTGTAGACACATCACAAGATCTCTGACTCCATCATCGCATGGCATTCATCCTGTATGACTGTACCTGTGTCTCTTCTATTATAATGATATCAGTCATGCTAGATTAGGGCTCTCTCTAATCATCTCATATTAACTTGATTACATCTCCAAAGACTCTAGTTCCAAATAAGGTTTCAATCACATGGAAAATGAAATGGAAATTTCTAGGACTCCACCGAGGTTCATTAAGAAAAAAAAGGAGGTCCAACAAACACTATTTCCATTTGCTTTAAAGTTACTACACTGCTTAATTTGGATAATGTCAATGAGATAGTGTACTTTAATTTTAAAAAGCATTTAGCATAGTCATGATGGATTAGGAGGATAGGAAAATACTGAATTCAGAACTGATTAGCCAAATCCCCAAAATATTGCAATTGCAATTGCATATTTTGCATATTGTCAGCTTTGATGATCTATAATGCTCTGCTACAAGATTCTATAATCGTCTTTTGAAATTCTATATTTTTATCAAAAATTTATATCAAAGTATGTTTATCTAACTTGTACATGACTAAAAAACATAAGGAGCTGACATTATAGAAAAACAGAATAAACAAAATAAAAATGTAAGCATCTCTACAGACAATGATGCTAGACCAGAATTAAATTTAAGTTAATTGAATTGAATAAGGATATATGTAAAATCTTGTCCATAGGTTCAAAAAGCCATCTGCATAATAACAAGATTGGGCAGAATCACCCAGTAGTAGATCACATAAAAGCGACTTATGGGTTTTAAAGTCAATATATGCTAATAATATAATGTAATTAACAGTGACAAAATAAAAAATTCTAATACAATCATAAGTCGCACTTAGACCTACTCACAGAATCTGGAAAAAGATCAGAACACTACTACACACAGGGTAGGCTAATTCTCAACTGGACTAGCCACATTTTGAAGCTGGAATGTTGTAAGAAGAACAGGATGAATTGGTGAAATGAATAGAACTTTAAGTTTGGAAAACAGAATGTAAGAAAAAAGCACCTTTAAATATCTGAAAGACAGTCATATAAAAGAGCAATTACACTAATTTTAAGTCATGTTGTTGAGAATATGAATAGTGGAAAAAATCGGAGGCAGATCTCAGCAAAATATATAGACAAAAATATTTGTCAATAAGCACCATTCAAAATTGTAATTGCTGCTTTGTGAACTCTGGATGGAATCATTTTGACCGATGACCGATTTAAGTCTCAGCTCCTCAGAATGGCATGCACACACACACACACACACACACACAGAGCATCTATTAGTACAGTCTTTACCAATGGCACAGTTTCATTTCATGCCAATCTGTTAATAATTCTCCAAATTGTCTGTGATCTTTCCATGTCTCAATGGCTTTGCATAGTGTCTCTTCTGCCTGGAATGCTCAATATTGTCTAAGCTTCATGTTCATAGCCTGGCTCAAATGTTACTCTTCACAATGACTTTTCCAGCTTCTGCCACCTATTAGATTTCCTACTCCAGTGTTCTATACCTTGAATATACACATCTATTTTACCCTTTATTACAGGGTATTGTAGTCTGGTCATTTCACTAATCTCTCTCTTCTATTAGATTGTGAGTTTCCAGGGAGTGAGGAGAGCTATCTCGATTTTATCCCTCTCTGATGCCCAGCACAATGTCTGCTAATACACAGGTAATCAAAAAATTTTTCCCGAATAAATGCTGTAGAGTACATTTCCCTACTGAGTAAGATATTGTATTGGATAACCTTTAAGAGCTCTTTAAAACTGAATAAACTGTAGAGCCTTTGTTCATAGTAGGATTAAACACAGAAACCAAGTAGTCCAGGAATTGATTAATACAGAAATAGCAGGCATAAGTGTTGAGAAACAAAATTGGCTAACATACAGAGGTCTGATATTAATTAAAGGCTGGTCTAATTATCTATACAAGAAGAAAATTTTCAAATATTCCCTACCTCTGCCTAGCTCATTATCAGAGCCTCAAAGCACCATAATTCTTAATACTCATATATTACATAGTGACTTTGTTTTATTCTTTTGGTTTTTCCAAATATTACTTTTCAGATATTTCCTTAGTGTCACTTTTGTTTAAACTTTAGATAATCTGTCGACGGCCATATCACCCTGAACGTGCCTGATCTCATCAAAAATTTAGGTAATCTACTTTAAAAAAAAAAATGGCTGAACCTACACCGGCATAAAAAATCTCAGCAAACCAAAAGAAGCATGGCTATTGTTAAGAGCTGGCAACAGAATTACTCCCTCTGTCTCCTTTGTTATATGGGTGATGAGAACAGAAAGCTATTAAAAGAAAGAAAAATTGACAAAATATTGCAATATTTAATCTTCATAATATTTATTAGTTTCTAAGCACACTGGATGAGAATTATGTCTGATTCCTGTCATTTACTGGATATTATGCATTCAATAAAATCTTTTAAGAGTCTTATAGCGAAACTGTCTTTGTTACTCTAAAAAAATGTATATCAGGTATTCTAAAAAATATATCACTACTGAAATATAGAGGCGAACCATAATGGTAATAGATAAATTGGAGCCAGTCACCTGCCCATTCCTCTAATTATATAAACAGAAAAAAATATTTGAGAAGGGGATTATCAACCAGAAGAGGATTCAGCCCTCATTAAGACAATGAAATTCTAGTTTCCAAAATATATTCATTGGTGCTACTAATAATGGTATCATATTTGCAGAGATTTTGACTCTGCAAATTATCAGGCAGTAGTGAAGAAGTTCAGCTCACTCCTACTGAGAGTACAAAGTGAGGAAACTAAGGGCAAACACTCTGAAGACCTTGGTCAACATTCCAGAGAAAGACCTTGGAAAGACCATGGAGCCCAAGTGATATTCAGGGCGTTGTATATGTATGATATTAGAGTGGGCTCTTGATTGAAACTGATAGATGTACGACTAAAATCAGCTTAAACAGTGAAGAAAATATACCGGCTTATAAAGCAAAACTGCTATGAAAAATTTCGGCTTCAGTCGTATTTGGATCTAGGGCTCAAATAATCTCACCAGGACTAAGGCTCTCTTCTTTTTACTGACTTTGTTTTCCTCTGCAATGGCTTCATTATAAGAGAAGCTCCCTCTAATGGCAACTTTCAGCAGGCCCAGACTTAGATCCTACTAGCTTAACCACGCCAGTAGAGAGTGGTTGCCTCACCGCTAGTAGTTCTAGTGTAAGTCCCAGGCCTAAATCCTCATCGACTCGAGTCATTACTCTGACACTAATTGGCCATTAAGAGTGGGGTTAGGGGAAGGGCAAAACTCATGGATTGTAATAAGGAAAAGATGGGATTACCAGTAGAAAAAAAAGGACAGATGCTAGATAAGCAAAAGCAATAAATAGCTATTATATGTGCAGTCCCTTTCCTTTCTGATGCCAGAGCACATGTGGCTCTTCACACCGATGTTAAATATAATTAGGACTCTGCTGCCTTACAACCACATCACAGAAGATATTCTATTACAGTTAGAAAGGTGAATCCTTCTTATCCAATTAACTGTTGACCCTTTTTCAGGTAAAAGCAATAAAAATTTCCGTTAAGATGTAAAGTAAGCAGTCTGATATGACTACTTTCCACCTAGCAAGAATGCATTAATATCACAAAGATAAGAATTAAGGAAGAAAATTTATAACAATGTCAAAGAAGTAATTTATCATTCCTTACATTAAGTTACTTTCACATAAACAAAGGAGATTTCTTCAGTGGAGAAAAAGAGCCCCTTAAGAATAGCCACTGGAATACAGATGTTAAGGCAGAAAGATGATGAGCAAGCAAAGGAAAAAACATTGGCTGACAACTAAGTTAGAGCTTTGCTTCAGAGACTAACATGTTCATGAAAGACAACTATGACTATGGTCCAAATATAGATAAGATCTCCAGTTGCTGATTTGTGAGTTTAACAACTGCCATTCTAATTCTAATTTAATCAATCAAATTATATAAGTGTAGTAAGTGTTCATATATCTAAAGAACTATGCAAGGAAACACATCCAATTATGCGTTTACCTGTTTCACTGCATTTAAACCTCTCTGCCGGCTCTCCTACAAATCCTACCCAACATATCTCTTATAAATACCGTTTCACAACATCAGATGCTTCTCAAAAACTTGGAATGGTTCCCTGGTTTTAACTGCATTAAACTTAAATCTCCTGTTCTAAATTTTAAAGCACTTTGTAATTCATACCTGTCTACTAGCAATTCTATTTGCTACACTCCTTAATATGTACTCTGCAATTCATTTCGATCTTTTTATTGTTCAGTTTATACACCCTATGCTTTTTTCTATCTCCAGAATTTTGGTCATGCAGATTCCCCACTGTGGTAGAAAGAATAATGACCCCACAAAGACTTCCATGTCCTAATCCCCAGAACCTGTGAACATGTTGCCTTACATGACAAAATGGATTTTGCAGATATCATTAAGGATCTTAAAATAGGGAGATGATTCTGGATTATCCAGCTGGGCCCAATACAATCATAGAGTTCTCATAAAAAGGAATCAGGAGGGTGCCAAGATGGAAGCAGAGGTTGCAGTGATGCGCACCAAAGATTCAGTAGAAGGCCAAAAGCCAAAAAAACGCAAGCTAGAAAAGGCCAGGAAAGAGGTTTTCTCCTGGAACTTCCAGAAGGCAGGCAGACCTGCCGATACCTTAATTTTATCTCCATAAGACTCTTTTTGACTTCTGACCTGGTAATAGCTTTGTATTGTTTTAAGATACTAAATTTGTGACAATTTGTTACAATAGCAGTCACAAAGTAATATGCCCACCACCACCTCCTTCAATAAACAATAATTTTCAACACTATTCTGTACAAAGCCTTCTCTGACCTTTTCGAGGGTTTAATACAGACCAGTCTTTCTTGTTTAGTGTGTCTTGAGTAAACTCTAAGCCTTTTGAGAGAAGAGATCATCAGAGCTAATGCTTCACATTCTCAACTGTAGTTATGCACTATGTGTACAATGCA
>NW_011888920.1:3307098-3317189 GCF_000151845.1 Pteropus vampyrus
TATCTCCATAAGACTCTTTTTGACTTCTGACCTGGTAATAGCTTTGTATTGTTTTAAGATACTAAATTTGTGACAATTTGTTACAATAGCAGTCAGAAAGTAATATGCCCACCACCACCTCCTTCAATAAACAATAATTTTCAACACTATTCTGTACAAAGCCTTCTCTGACCTTTTCAAGGGTTTAATACAGACCAGTCTTTCTTGTTTAGTGTGTTGTCTTGAGTAAACTCTAAGCCTTTTGAGAGAAGAGATCATCAGAGCTAATGCTTCACATTCTCAACTGTAGTTATGCACTATGTGTACAATGCATGCTTGCTGATTTTGTCATATTTGTATTCATTAAGCAAACATTCATCATGATTTACACAGAGTAATCTGCCAGTATCTGTGGAACTTTAGTATGAAGAACAACTACTGTCCTTGTCCTCTCGATTCTAGAACAATATCTTGGAAGTGATAAAACATAAACTAACTAAAGGAAAATCCAGAATAGGCTAAGTAAAATCACAGAGTTTAGAAGGAAAAGTTTTAAGAGTTTAGATGTAGAAGAGTTCATTTTGTTGAGGGATTCAAAAACAATCTCCTGGGGAAGGTGGCATGTTGCCCCACTTAACGTTAACATGTCTATGTTTGATGTCCTTCTTTCCTATCTACTTCCCTCACACTAATAATCTTCTTCATGACACTATCTGGTATTTTTATTTAGTTTGAAGATTGCCTCTGTGAGACAAGGATAGGTCTATAACAACCTATCTCTCTAAAAAGGCTTTGATTCCACTTCTCTCTAGCTTTCTCTTTATTCTTACTGTTTTCCATTGCCATAGCCTAACACGCATATGTACATTATAATTTATAACTACCATTTTCATTCACATGTTCCCCTGTCAGTTTTCATTAGAAAGAACCATATTGTCTTGCCTCCGTCCCTTCACTAAGCCACGAATAAGAATTTTAAAAGCACCTATGGAACACCGACCTCTTTATCAAGAAACCGTGTACATTAACATGGATCTATAAAGTGTCATATCAATTAAACTAATTTTATAAATTCATCTGTTATTAAACTAAGCTACATAAGTCATAAAAAGTGATATGACTAATTTCAGAGCATTATTCAAACTTTCTTAAAATATAGTAAATATTTCATAAAACAGGTTCAACTGTAAAAAAATTTTGGAAAGAGTAAATTAAAGAGTCATAGATTTCTTTACTGTAGAGCTTCATAGAGCCTTTACTACACTAAAGTGCATGTGAATCTACAGGGGGGATTTAGAATTCAAAATTGGGAGTGTTACCTAGTTTTATTGTTGTTGCTTGTTAAGTTTGTTTTGGTTACATTCATATGAGCATTATTGGAAATGATACTTTAGGAAATATCAGTTCAGTGGAAAGGAAACAGTGAGCTCTGAAATCTTAGTACTAGCTCTTCCATTAACTAGTTGTATAAATAAGGCTTCTGTGGACTATAATCATTTCCCCACTTATAATTGAAAATTAGATCATTTCTGAGGTTCCTTCCAGCTCTAACCTTCTATGATTGTATTTTCCCTGGATTAATCTAATTGTCCAGTGTTTCTGATTGTGTTCAGACAATAAACAACAAATACTTTGACTTCCAATTACTCTTGATTCTAGAAAAGTCACCTCCCTTTTAGATGCTGGAAAGCTTATATAGTAACTTTAACTTGATATACATATAAAGCAGAGTTACTTCATAAAGGTTCAAAGGATGGATGAATTACTAATTATTTGTCACAAAACATATTCTTCAAATGATGGTCATACCTCAGTCAGTCTCTGACTTCATGAATTGTCATGTTTATTGTTTTTGTTTTTGTTTTACATTAAGTCCATTAAGATCCAAAATGATTATACAACTTGCTTGCTTAGATTCACAAAACTAGGAACTATTAAGTCAGCCTTATAAAGTATTCTTATTAAAAATTTACATATGAAAAAGAATAAGACTACAAATGCTCCTTTACCCATCATCCATCTAAAGAAATGAGATGTTTTCAGTATGGTTCAAGTATCCCCTTTCAGACTACATTCTTCCTCTTCTCCTCACAGGCAATCCACAGTACTTTCAATAGTACATAAAACAAAGAAATAAACAAGGAAAGCTCTAAAGTAAATACAGTTGCAATCAATTCTACAGAATTGTCCCGAGTAATTTCTGATATATCAATTTTATTGACTTAAATATCTTCTGCATGAACACATATTTGTTTTATAGGATTTTTGAAGTGTTAATCACTCATAAGAGAGTGGTACATGTTATTATATAATTTGTGTAAACATGAGTAAGGAATGATACAAACATCATCACGACATATGAGAAGAACATCCATCAGGATCTCTTGATGACATCCCAGACTTTGCCCTGATCTATCCATGGCAAGGCCCCTAGCATGATGAGTTGCTTTTCTTCCACTGGAAACTTTGCCAAGCACCTTTCTCTCCCTCTCTTCTTCTCTCCCTCCCACCCTCTCTCCTTCTCTTCTTCCTTTCTTCCTTCTTCAATTCTTCATTTCTCATATTTTTCACCAAAAATATGGAAAAAAATAAAAATAAAAACTGCCTTAGCATTTCACACTCCATTTCAGTACATAATATCTGGAGGTGGAAGGTTAATAAATGTATCACTGTCATCCAAGTAGCCAAAGCTTGTACTCAAATTTATTACATAATTTGTAGAGATGTGGAGATGATAAAGAGAAGACACAGTGAATGGGATAGGATTTGCATTGTTCAAAATGGAATTTTACATGAATTAAATTATTCAGATGATTGTCAACCATACATTTTTCTTTTCCGTAAGCTCTTTTCCAAAATGTTCTTGCAAGAATTAACAAATTCATGATATATAACAAATAGCTTAAAATGAGGTGAGGATGGAGGTGTGGGAGGAATAATCACTAAATTACTGTTTCCTATTGGCTAGGTTAAGATGAAATGTGTGATATGAGAGATGTACAATATCTAATGAAAACAGACACAAAGTATTTCCCTAAGACTTTATAAATTAATCCACATCAGAAACTATCTGGACCTAGGGCTGAGCATGGATGTTCATTCTCATTTCACTCTGCGATTTCCCATTCTCATTTCACTCTGCGATTTCCCATTATCATTTCACAGAAAATTACACATGTCGAAAATATACATTTTTTGCTATTGAAATTTACCCCCAAAAGTATCTTTAGAAATTTACTTCCACAAATAATAGACTAAAAATACTTTGTATTATTTGGAAAGACCACTGGAAAAGAAATTATACACGATGTCATCCAGAGCAATACATGGCATCAGCTCAAAACACCATGATTTGAGTCAGCTGTTCAAAGTGTTTGCTTCATTTTGCATTTATAATAATGATATGTACCAGAGACACTTCAAACATGAAAGGCCCCCAAAGGCCTTCTCCAATATAATCTCTACAATGCCAATAAAATAGTCATTAGAAATTCTAACTCTACTTCTGATCTTATCACATTCCACCTTAAAACCCTCCAACGGCTCTCCGTTTCTGTCAAGATAAAGTCCAAATAACATAGCCAAGTAAACAGGTCCTTCCTAAGGGAGCTCTGCTAGTCCTCTCCTACATGCATCCCGTATTCCAGTCTCATCTTGACTCTCTGCTTGTTCACAGAGAAGAATCTTTCTCTTCTGCAAGGTAGATTTTAGGGCCTGGGGTGATGTATTCCAAGCAGAAGAGGAAATTAACAGTGCAAGTGAGAGTAATTGAAATGATTGGCATGAAGTCCAGGCTGGGTGTGAAAAAAAGTGAAGGCAGGTGGGGATTTGGTGGCCAGATAAAAGATGAAGCCAAAGGACTGGATACCTGAGTGTAGGTGTAGTGGCTGAGAGACAATGGGAAAAGTTTTATGCAAGAGTAAGAGCTTTCACATTTTGAGATTTAAGATATCTTTGTCTCTAGATTATGCTGTTTAAACTGAGACCATATAAATGAAGACAGGAAGGTCAATGAAATCAAGCAGCTATGACAACAGCGTGCTGGATGGGTCATCTAGTTGAACAGTGAGTAGAGCAGACTCCCAATAATTATTAATTACTGAACATCTGTACAGGGCATTAAGGATGAAAGAAATCAGAAAATGTACTATCCATGTTCTCTAAGACTGTGGATAAGAGGAAAAATTCAATTATAATATACTTGATGGATATAATATAGGTAGTGCCTGTCACTCAGTAGATACTTAAATTTTTATTGAAAGAATAAATATGTGTATGAAGTCCTAAGGAAGCATGAAGGAACTGACCCAGCAAGGGCAAAAGGGGAATGATTATGGAAGAGGATCGTGGAAAGACACCCAGAGGAGGTAAGATTAGGAAAAGTTGGGAAAGTAGAACAATTGTTTTCATTTCTCCTGTCTTTTGCTTTCTTTTAAGTGCTGTACTTTTATAGCCAACAGGTATTTGTACCAAGATAAGTATAATGATTTAGTAAATATCTAATTCATTTCTGATTGCTGGATAGCATGGTTACACCAGTTGTTTGCTTGTCCCATAAGAATAGTTAGAAAAGTTAATTTCCTTGGTGCTATATTCTTTTTGATCATTGAAAAAGCAATTGATTTCCTTTCCAAGTTGGCATCTTGATATATCTTCCCACTTTGGCTCATTCCCTACAATTCTTTTAAGATTTATTGAGGACAGGAAGATCAGGGTGAGTTATAGGTTGTACAAAATGGCTATTAGAGACAGCAAGAAAAGTTCTCTTTAAAGGTACAACTTATTTTAATCCTTATTACTCTTTATTTAAAAAAAAACTCCAAAACTGCCCATCAGATAAAAAGAAATTGTTTGCAATGCACTGTATCTCTTCTTCACATCATACACATAAATTAAATGGAAACTGGGTCTTACAAATGTCTTGTCATTGCCATACCTCTGAATTTGTGTTTTCTATCCCTTATTCTTGTTGATAATTTAAGGTTATTTAACAATATTCCCAGGGTAAAATATACTTTAACTCCTGTCTTTCAGAAGATAATAACATTATACATTTCATGGAAGGTTAGACATCATATTTTCAGTATATTTATTTTTTGTTTTCTCCAGGGTGATCTCCCATGTGTTTAAAAAGGCCCAGAAAGAAGCTTAAAGAAGGAAAAATTAATTAGAAAGTCAAATGACAGAAAATAAATGAGTTGGTCATGTAACAGATTCTCATAAACTTCTGAGGAGGTAGAGAATCCTGACTTCCTAATCTCAGATTCCTAAATCCATAATGCATGCTCCAACCTTTTGTCTCAAGTATTTCAAAGTCTATTTCTACTGTCTCACAGTTCACTTCTGCAGCAAGGAAAAATCCAGTACTAACACATTTAATTGAGGACTTTTGAAACCTGAAGAAAGATGAAACGTATGATTTTATTTACTCAGGTGCTATATTGTTTTCTTTTTTTAATTTCAAAATCTCAACATGTCTGCAAAACTATTGCATGTCTTGGCCGTTTCACCTCCTGCTATCCAATAAAATTCCAGTCATTTTACAGTATCAGTAAATGACATCTTGCATATGTGGTTTTATATATTTGCTGGAAAGCGCTGAAAGAAACAGAAGCCTGTATTAGAACGACGACTCCTTCAGTGTGACAAAGTGTATTAATTTTTGGCGTTATGCAATTTATTGTCTTCAGAGGGTTCCTTAATGAGAATTTTTAAATTCATAATAGAAAAGCAGTTACCAAAAAATACAAGTTTGCAGAAACTTTCAAACTAAGAGCACATTTTACATAAAGAAAAATCTCTTAACCTCTCAAACCCTCACTGCTAAAATAATGCATCTCAAATTATATGCCAATATTGTTTCCATTATATAGTTTAGTATCATTACCCAATTCAACTTCACCCGCTCCAGGTTGACTCTCCTAATTTTATCATCCCAATTAAATAATAATAAATTATCACCTGATCTCCATTGCCATTAAATCTAACATTGTATATTTTCCTGTTTTCAAGGCCAAAATCTATTGATTTCTTATGTCCAATAAATCTCCTCCATTAAAAACCAACTCTCCACTAAATGTTTCTCTAGTTTTAAATGCATTTGTGACTGCTTAACCAGCAACCTATCCTAGTTAAATCCAGCAAATTCTCCTTTATTACACTTTGCAATCTTACGACCTAATAATAATACCAAAAGGACATCAGTAATACAACGCTTTTTTGTTCTGCTGACACTCTTCAGAATGTTGGTCTGGCTCTTTGGTTAATTCCTCTTCACTCCTTCACCCTATAGCTTGCGTCCTTTAGAAGCCTAAGCGTACAGCCATTATTATATTGCTTCCCTATTCACTCTTTAAAAGGTGCAAGATTCTAATGTCCTCTATAGCTGATGGTTCATGACCTTAATCTCCCACATTTTAGCACTGTATTTCTTGCTGGCCACAAAATAGTACCACTTAGATATTATGCTATTTTTTATGTAAAATTTTTATCTAGTTAAGTCACCAGCAACACCAGCAACTGCAGTCTTGACAGCTCTATGCACTGCATAAAAACTATATAAAACACCATTTGAAGACCATTAAACTTCTGATCAAGATAGTTATTTAAGTTTAAGCTTAGAAAAACCACTAAAGTTCTATCATATAGCAATGTTAGACAAAACATAACAAGAGAACACTATAATGTCATAACCCATTAAAGAATACTTGGGTGGTTTCCAGGTTTGGGCAACTACAAATAAAGCTACTCGAAACATTCCTGTGCAAATATTTATATAAACATTGCACTATTTCCCTTGGGTACATTCCCAGTAATGAAATTGTTAGGTCATACGATAAGAGTATGTTTAACATTATTAGCGATTGCCAAACAGTTTTGCAAAGTGGTTGCAAGAATTACATTTCCACTAGCAATGCATGAGAGTTCCATTTGCTCCTCATCCTTGCCGACATTTAGTACTGTTGATCTTTCTAATGACTCATTTTGCAGTGGTATGTGATTGTGGTTTTAATTTACATTTCCCCGATGACCACAATATTATCCTTTCTTATACTTTTTTCCATTTACAAAAATGTTTGAGCAACACTTCTGCCCACATTTTGTCTTTTTATTGATATAAAGGAATTCTTTATATATTCAAAATATAAGTCCTTTGTCAGAGGTATTTATTCCTAGTCTATGGATGGCCTTTTCACTTTCTGCCTTTTCATGAGAAAAGTTTTACTTTTGATGAAATCCAATTTAAATAGATTTTTGTTATTGTTAGTGTGTAGTACACCGTGTTTAAGAAAGCTTTGCCTTCTCCAATATCACAAGATATTTTATGGTATCTTCTAGAAGTTTTCTAGTTTTAGTTTTTACATTTATGTTTATGATCCACCTTAAATTAATTTTTGTTTAGATGTGAGATAAGTGTCAATGTTTTTTTTTCCCCCCCATATAAATATCCAGTTATTGCAGCACCATTTTATTTAAAGTTCTTCTACTCCTTACTGAATTGTTTTGGTGCCTTTGTCAAAAATCAAATATTTCAAAACTCTCAATTCTGTTGCACTGATCTATTTATCTATTATAATGCCAATACCACACTATGTTAATTGAAAGAGGTCTTGAATCTGGCATGTTCTCCAACTTTGCTCTTTCTTTAAGACTATCTTGGCTATTCTAGGTATTTTGCATTTTCGTATAAATTTTAAAATCATCCACTTATACAAAAAAGTATCTGGATTTTGATTGGGATGTATTGAACCTACAGATCAATGTAGAAAGACTGGCATCTCAATAATAGAGTTTTTAAATCCATCAATATCATATATTTTACAATTATATACATCTTCCTTAATTTCTCTTAGCAAAATTTTGTAGTATTTAATACAGAGGACTTGAAAATCTTCTATTAAATGTTTTCCTAGGTATTTCCTAGATATTATTCAATGCTATTAAAAATGATGGGGTTTTTTACTCATGGACATGGGCATGGACATGAACAATAGTGGTTACCAGAGGGTGGGGGGGAGGGGGAAAGAGGAAGGTAGATGGGGTAAAATGGGTCAAATAGGTGGTGACAGAATGAAATCCAATTATGGGAGGGAAACACACAATGCAATATATATATGCCTTATTGTTAAATTATACACTTGAAACTTACTGGACTTCGTTAACCAATATCACCAAAAAAATAATAATAATCAGTTTAAAAAGAAGAACCTAAAAAAATGATAGATTTTTTAAAATAATTTATTTATTTTTATTTATTTCATTTCCCAATGGCCTGCTGGTAGTACACAGACTTGTCCATGGTGACAGTAAAAATAACTACAAATTTAAGGATAATTTTCCATGATTAACACTACCTCTCATTTTCAAATCTGTCTCCCATATTCTGGGCTGGTAATAGTTTTGCAGTCATCATCTTAGCTTGATTATAATGAAATTTTTAAAATCATTTCTTGCTTCTAGGATTGCCAAATAAACACCAAAATTATAGCAGAATTATTCTTTTTAATTGATAGAAGTTTGCTTTCCAAAGGATACTCACATCGAATGCTTCTTTCCGAAAATATCAGAAAACTATTTTAAAGGGTGCTTTAAGGTGATTTGCTCTTTTTGACATTTCAAGTATATAAACCAAAGCCAGATATAATCTTCGAAAAGATAAACCAAAGCCAGATATAATCTTCGAAGAGATAATTTTCGAAGTTCTCCATAGCCCCAGGGAACTAGAGCATCATATATATGACATACTTTTGGACAAAGCCAGGAAAGAATTTGACAGTGGCAAGCACCACATATTTATTTGTAATTGTCGAATCAAAAGTATGTTGGCTAAAGGCATTCGACTGAATTCAAAATGCATAAACTCTTACAGAATAAAAGACAAAGTATTTGTTGTTTGAAAAATTCTTCGGTATTTTGGGGAAGAAATATTCCAACAAATTATCTTTGTACTTTTTGAGTCATATAATATCCCTAAGCTTTAAACCAAATTTAAGTGGCATCTATATCAAATACAAAATTATAAATTACAATATGAGATATATACTTTAAAAACATATGGAGATAATTTCTGGTTTCTGGTCCAGAATATACGGCATCTGGAAGTTAACATTCTGCCCTGATAACAAGTAAAGTTCTGAACAAACTAAAACATCAACAACTCTTCTTAAACTCACAGGAGACATGAAGTCACAGAGCAAATTGCTGCTCCCAGAGTTCGAGAGACAGACAGGTGAATACAGAGAATCACAACAAACTAGAGCAAAAACCCATTAGCAGAAACCTTCATAAGAACCAGTGCCAGGGTAGGAAAATATGAACTGTAATTGAAAAATCACTAGAGACTCAATGTATATAAGTCTGAGAGATTAAAAACTACAGGGGGGTTCCAGCAGAGGGGGACTCCACACTGTTGTTGAGTTTTACCTCCCACAGCTCTACCAGGTTCTCATAGTGAATATCAGAGAAAAAATCTACTGGTGCTTCCAGCAGGCAGAAGGAAAAGGAACCATTCTGAAATATACCAGAACATTCTGTTCTTAACAAAGTCTGCCCACAGGAGAAATTGTTTTACCTGATCCTATCAGGTGAAGTTTTATCAGTGCTTAACTGACCTGAAGAAAGGGAAATACCCAACTCCAGGTTACTCTAGCCATCTGGTCCCACCTAAGGTGTGTATGTGTCGGGGGCATGGGAGGTGGGGGAGACAAAAACTGAGACTTATGAAGTTCGCAGTCAATAGACACAGGCTCACTAAAAGACTGAGATCTAATCAGAAAAATATGGAATGCTTCCTCTTCTGTACACCTCACCACTACATTAGTAAAGGCCTATTTATAGCAGTTCCTTTTATCCGGTACATCATATCTATCAAGAAAACCTTACAGGCATACTAAAAGGCAAAAAACACAGTTTGAGGGTGCAAAGCAGGCATCAGAACCAGACTCAGATATGATAGAGACTTTGGAATCATCGGACCAGGAATTTAAACAGTTATAATTAATATGCTAAGGGCTCTAGTGGATAAAGTAGCTATCATGCAAGACCATATGAGTAATGTAAGCAGAAAAATAGATATTCAAAGAAAGAACCAACACAAACTGCTAGATCAACAA
>NW_011888920.1:3318547-3320975 GCF_000151845.1 Pteropus vampyrus
CTATGATATATGTAGTCAATCAATGTATGGTGTTTGGTAACTGGTATAATGTTTTCACAAAAATACAAGCATAATTATTAACCTATTAACTATAGTTTATTAACTATAGTATTATTAACCTATTAACCTATTAACTATAGGATCAATTTAGCTAAAAAACTAAGAATAAAATGTACTTGAATAAACATAATGCCTATATTAAATCTGAAAAAGGCTCTTTGGTGTTTCTAATAATATGAGTCTTTTTTGAATAATTTCCAAAAACATCTTTATCTCCAGTTTTTCTGTATACTCATGAGGTTCCTATATAATTGTTAGTACATTTTAAGAAAATGTATAAAACTTTTCACCAATAAAAAAATCAGTTTATTCCTACCCTTAATCAAAACACTGTGCAAGTAATATTTTTCCAAAAAGCTACTATAATTCTTCTAAAGTAAAAAACTAGAAATTTTAGCTTTAAAGAAAATAAATATTTCCAGTGCTACAGAATTTGGGAGTTTTTTAAACAAAAGAGTTTTACTTTTCAAGATCGAATAGAAAAGCTAAAAAGAAAGAGTATGATTTCTCTTCTTGGAATTCTTAGGCCTAGGAAATCTATGTGGTCCTCAGACCTCAAGGAGTTTTAGAAATCATATCAGGGAACTAAAATGGTAAAACTGTTTTAAAATAATACCAAGCTATTATTTGCTTTTTTCGCTGTGCTGATATTTTCACACAGAGTGCAAAGGCAGTGGTGGATAAAACTGCTGGCACCTTAACACAAATCAAGGCAGTGGCCCCAAACTGTACCAGATGTCCAGGAGTGCCAGTTTTCCATTATAACTGTGAAAGCATCTACATGGATCTTGATTATGAAACTATGTCCTGCACAGACAGTTCATATATAAAAGCTCTCACCCAACTTCGAACATGTGTCCAACGAAACGCTGTCCTCAAACTTCGATTTCATTCTTTAAACTCCCAAAGGATACAAAATGAATTTGTATAATACTAAATTGACGTGACCAAAGTCCCAAATACAGGAGAATGCTAAATAAATATTATTTAACAATTATTACAGCCATCGAATTATAAATTTTTTCATTACTGATTTCTGAAGCTTCTCAAAACCAGAGTCAATTTCATTCTACTGTTCTTTAGTGCTGCCATATCAAATTTTCTCAGTTCAATTGCATTGCCTCTCTATCTTAATTCAATCTTACTTTGACCCTTATTGAACTGTCTCTAGAGAAACAATGGTATGGAATTTCTCTGTATTACATTTCAGCTTTACATGAAATATTATGGCATTATACTGCACCAAAACATAAAAGCAAGACAACCAGTAACCTTATAGAATTTCCCGTGGAGGCCAATAAATTTCAGTTTACCACAACAAAGAAGTATTTGTTTCTATAACTTTCCCACAGTCAATTTGGACTTAACTAGAACTAAACTTCCTTTTCAGAAAAAAAGCACGAATCTTTGGTCAGGGTTCATTTTAAACCATCATAGTTCTCGGGCCCTGGAGAAATCTGCAGTTAACCACTCAAACGCAAGCCAGGTTTTTACAACTTTACTACCTAGTTCGAAATTTCTAGATACCATTCAAATGGAGATTCATAATTTTTTTATTACGACTTATTTTTTAGAGCAGTTTTATGTTCACAGAAAAATCAAGTGGAAGATACAGAGATTTCCCATGCAATCCCCTGCCCTCACATATGTAGAGCCTCTCCCATTATTAACATCCCCCACCAAGGTGGTATATTTGTTATAACTGATGAACCTACTCTGACATCATAATTACCTAAAGTCCACTGTTTACATTACCCTTAACTCTTGATGTTGTACATTCTATAGGTTTTTGACAAATGTGTAATGACACGTATCCATATTTATAGTATCATACAGAGTATTTTTACTGCTCTAAGGATCCTCTGTGCTCCACTTATTCATCCTTCCCTCTCTCCTAACCCCTGACAACCAATGATCTTTTTACCGTCTTCATAATTGTGCCTTAATCCAGAATGTCATATAGTTGGAATCATATAGTATATGTAGCCATTTCAGATTGACTTCTTTCACTTGATAATATGCCTTTAAGGATCCTCCATGTTTTGTTATGACTTCATAACTTATTTCTTTTTACACCGAATAATATTCCAGTTTGTATGTACCACAGTTTACTTATCCATTCACCTACTGAATGACATCCTGGTTGCTTCCAAATTTTGGCATTTATAAATGAAGCTACTATAAACATCCATGTGCAGGCTTTTGTGTGGACCTAAGTTTTCAAATCCTTTGGGTAAATACCAAAGAATGTAATTGCTGGATCTTCCATATGATAAGATTATGTTTTGTTTCGTATGAAACAACCCAACTATCTTCCAAAGAGCCAGTACCATTTTACATTCCCACCAGCAATGAATGAGAGTCGGAT
>NW_011888920.1:3321025-3324967 GCF_000151845.1 Pteropus vampyrus
AATGGTATGGAATTTCTCTGTATTACATTTCAGCTTTACATGAAATATTATGGCATTATACTGCACCAAAACATAAAAGCAAGACAACCAGTAACCTTATAGAATTTCCCGTGGAGGCCAATAAATTTCAGTTTACCACAACAAAGAAGTATTTGTTTCTATAACTTTCCCACAGTCAATTTCGACTTAACTAGAACTAAACTTCCTTTTCAGAAAAAAAGCACGAATCTTTGGTCAGGGTTCATTTTAAACCATCATAGTTCTCGGGCCCTGGAGAAATCTGCAGTTAACCACTCAAACGCAAGCCAGGTTTTTACAACTTTACTACCTAGTTCGAAATTTCTAGATACCATTCAAATGGAGATTCATAATTTTTTTATTACGACTTATTTTTTAGAGCAGTTTTATGTTCACAGAAAAATCAAGTGGAAGATACAGAGATTTCCCATGCAATCCCCTGCCCTCACATATGTAGAGCCTCTCCCATTATTAACATCCCCCACCAAGGTGGTATATTTGTTATAACTGATGAACCTACTCTGACATCATAATTACCTAAAGTCCACTGTTTACATTACCCTTAACTCTTGATGTTGTACATTCTATAGGTTTTTGACAAATGTGTAATGACACGTATCCATATTTATAGTATCATACAGAGTATTTTTACTGCTCTAAGGATCCTCTGTGCTCCACTTATTCATCCTTCCCTCTCTCCTAACCCCTGACAACCAATGATCTTTTTACCGTCTTCATAATTGTGCCTTAATCCAGAATGTCATATAGTTGGAATCATATAGTATATGTAGCCATTTCAGATTGACTTCTTTCACTTGATAATATGCCTTTAAGGATCCTCCATGTTTTGTTATGACTTCATAACTTATTTCTTTTTACACCGAATAATATTCCAGTTTGTATGTACCACAGTTTACTTATCCATTCACCTACTGAATGACATCCTGGTTGCTTCCAAATTTTGGCATTTATAAATGAAGCTACTATAAACATCCATGTGCAGGCTTTTGTGTGGACCTAAGTTTTCAAATCCTTTGGGTAAATACCAAAGAATGTAATTGCTGGATCTTCCATATGATAAGATTATGTTTTGTTTCGTATGAAACAACCCAACTATCTTCCAAAGAGCCAGTACCATTTTACATTCCCACCAGCAATGAATGAGAGTCGGATGTTTAAAAAATAGAACTCCTGAGTATCTACGGTCATGTAAATAGCAAAGGAGACAAGGAAATTGCCAAGAGCAGGAAAGGTACAAGAAAATGACAAAGGGTCTTCTGTGCAATATATTACCTCTCTTCTAATTTACCATGAAACTATAGCACGGTCACGATTGGTAAAATTGTCTATAATTGCTTCTAAGCCTTCTTGTAAGAATACTCACAACATAATATCCCGTAATTCTCAAATAATATAAAGATGACATAGCTAATGTGGAACTTTTTTATAGGCTAAGAAGCATTTTCCCAATCCAGCTTCTATGCCCTTTTTAAGTCACAAACTATGGCTAAATAAAGGAAACTGAAGTAACCAGAATTATTCTCTTCTTCACTAAACAGAAAACTATCATCTCTCATTGCTATCATAGTTTAATCTAAGACTCTAAGCAACCAAACTTATTTGATAGCAGACACAAAAACAGCTATGGATGTTAAAGGGCTTTCAAAAAAAAGGAGAAGCTAAACAAACTTTTCTCCACTGACCTACACCACCCTCAGAGCAAAGCAGTAGCTAGTTGTCCACAATGCAGAGGAGTTCTGCAGGACTCTGCCTGCTTCTCACCCAAAATGGAGATGAATGACATTTCCATTTTATCACAAGTTTTTATCACAAGTTTTCACTGTTTTCCTTACCTCCAATGACAATGGCAGTGTTTAAATTCCTATAATATTGCCTCGATAGTCCATTATGGTGACTAAATGTTCAGAACATGTAATTATTATTTTGTTAGTAAATATCTCTATCCCAGTAACTCAGAAGTTTGTCATAATTATTCTTTGAGATGCACTTTAAAAATCAACTTCAGAATTATTTCAAATTCTTACATATATTAATTTTGATATACAGGGCTTTTTGTTGTGTTTATAATGTATAACAAATATTGATCCAACCATTGTCCTAATACATTTTCAAATGCTAAGGTAGTTGTTAAAGAAAGCTAGACAAAGATAAAAAATTTTTCCATACTTATGACTAACCCTGTGTTTTATGTAATTCCAAAATCTATTACAAATTTAATTTATTGGATCTGAGAATGAAGTCATAAAAATAAATGAGAAAACACTGAATTGCTATGACATATCTCCTTGAAGAAAAAAATGCATGATGCCGATTGATATTAAAAATAAGAGCAGTTTTCTAATTTTTTAGGTGGTTCTGACTCCTGGAATGGCTCTACTCTGGGAAAAAAAAAATATTAAGACATATACTATTTTACATTTCAGAATTCTAGCTTACTAAGTGTCTCAAGTCTGAATTAGATAGCAAAATAATTTCATTTCCTGAGTGTCAGGAAAGACAGGAAATGATGCACAAAGACTAACCATGATATAAGGCACTGAGATGGCTAGAAAAAGCAGCTGCCATTTCATACAGTTCATTAGGAGTCAGTAAACCTGGAAAGATACAACCAATGGCTCATTTATGTTATTTAATGCCTAAACACCCTAGAACAAAAATAAACTGTTATAAAATGATTTCTAACGGAAAGCTGACTCATAACTCTGTCTGACAGCATTAATTAATATGACAATCACTCTGATGTCAAACTTAGTGTCTTAGTCAGCTCAGGCTGCCATAACAAAATACCACGAACTTGGTGGCTGATGAGAAAGTTATATTCTCATAGTTCTAGAGGCTGGAGGTCTGGGATCAGGATGGCAGCATGGTTGATGCTGGTGAGAACTCTCTTTCTGGCTTGCAGACAGCTGCCTTCTCTGTGTGCTCACATGGTGGAGGAAGAGCTCTGGTGTCTGGTGTCCTGTTCTTATAAGTGCACCAATCTTATAGGATCAGGACTTCACCTTTATTACTTCATTTAACCTTAACCATCACCTTGGAGGCCTTATCTCCAAAACAGTCACATGGGGGATACATCTTCAATATGTGAATTTTGGGGGAGAAGTAATTGATTCTATAGCACTTAGAGAACTGAAATCTATGTCACTGGGAGAAAAGAAGTCCAAATAAGTCAAGGCCCATTTGCCTGGGACTATTTTAGCTATAACTAAGACATAGCTATGGTTATCTTTAAGTAAATAAGTTTATCCACACAATTTTAAGAAGGTATAAACTGGGTTTTAAATCTTTCTGACACACTGATAAAATATAATAATAAGGGAACATTTACAAGCATTGTACAGAAACTTTAATATTATAATAATCACCTAAGTATTAGTGCATGTACAACAATATGCACCAAAAATGCAGTAAAAATAATTCAAGCTTGGCTACTAAAGGCATCATTAAAGAGACATTAAGTAAATGAAACAGGGCTTTCTTGTTAAAATCTCAAGAGACAAAAGAAACAGACACTATCGAGTGTATTCTCCATTACTTAGACCTTTTTTTCTGAGTCATGCACTGAACAGTGAAGAGCTCAATTAGTCTCAAATTAATCTAAAAATTCAGTGTAATCTTAACTAAAATTCTAATTTAATACTGTATAGAACTCAACAAATTCATACTCTTATTCATATGGAATAATAGAGATCCACAAATAACTATCAATCATTTAAATAGATATAAAATATATAGCACAATAATATTTATGTAAGTATGAAACTCACACAAAATACCACAGGTTGTACAAGGACAGACCCATACATAAAATAGAAAACTGACCATGAGATGTAGAGTATGGAAGTGGGAGCTAGTGATAAAGAAGAAATGTTAAGTAACCAAAGGAATAAAAAACAAAAAGAA
>NW_011888920.1:3325017-3353892 GCF_000151845.1 Pteropus vampyrus
TTAGACCTTTTTTTCTGAGTCATGCACTGAACAGTGAAGAGCTCAATTAGTCTCAAATTAATCTAAAAATTCAGTGTAATCTTAACTAAAATTCTAATTTAATACTGTATAGAACTCAACAAATTCATACTCTTATTCATATGGAATAATAGAGATCCACAAATAACTATCAATCATTTAAATAGATATAAAATATATAGCACAATAATATTTATGTAAGTATGAAACTCACACAAAATACCACAGGTTGTACAAGGACAGACCCATACATAAAATAGAAAACTGACCATGAGATGTAGAGTATGGAAGTGGGAGCTAGTGATAAAGAAGAAATGTTAAGTAACCAAAGGAATAAAAAACAAAAAGAAAGTCTTGACACAGACTAATGATAGTAAAGTGTTATAAACTGAGGATGTAAAAAATATCATTAATTCAATTCTCCTATTTAAAGCCATTTTTAAAAGTAAAAAGTTAATAAAATCAAATTCTTTTTTTGATTAAAGAACACTTTTAATAGCATTACTTGTTGACTTACAGCATATAAACAGGTACAATCAATTCATTATGCATTAAGAAAACCAGTACTATCCCAGGAGTCCTTTGAAAATTACTCTGTATCTAAAAAAATAAAATAAAATAAATTTGAAATTAGGCTTAAGTCAGACTACCTTAAGATACATCAATAAGAGATGTGTGATCTTATGTCGAAAAAAAGGGATAGAGGATGAAAAAAATACTTTTAGGAATTGCTATTATACTGTAAAAATTACTAAAAAATAAAAGAAGAAAATGGGGCAGAGAAACAAAAAAGTCTCGGTTGTATTTTGAATGTGAAACTATCCAGCGAGAATAGTAGAGAGTAAAAAAGGGACAAAAAGCTATTGCCATCCAACAACAGAACTTTTATTTATGGAAACTAGTAATGCTACATGGTAAATTTCATACATAATTGTTTTTAATAAAATTTTATTTTGAGATAATTATAGAATATGCAGTTGTAAGAAATAATAGAGATTTCATATGCCCTTTACCCAGTTTCAATAACGGTATCTTGCAAAATGATTGGACAATATCACAAACTAAATATTGACATTGATATAATCCACCACCTATCTTGTTCTGATTTTCCCACTTGTACTCAACTGTGTGTATTTAGTTCTATGTAATTTTATCACCTGTATAACTGTGTATCCACCAGTCAAGATGCAGAATAGTTCCACCCCCATAAGGATTCCTTGTGTTGACCCTTTATAACCACACTGTCCCCTGCTTGCCTCTCCCCATCCTTAACACAGCAACTACTAACCTTTTCATTTTTTCTCATTTCAAAAATGTATATAAATATAATCATGCAGCATTTTACATTTGGTGATTGTCTTTCACTGGAGATCCATCCAAGTTTTACATGTTATGACAGCTCCATCCTTTTTATTGCTGAGTAGTATTCCATGATATGGATGTACTGCCAGTTTTTTAACCATCAATCCGTTAAAGGACACTTGGGTTGTTTCCAGCTTTTAGTTATTATGCATAAGGCTGCTATGAAAATTCTATATAGGTTTTTGTATAAACATGAATCCTTATTTCCCTGGGATAATACTCAAGAGTGCAACTGCTGCATCATCTGATAATTGCATGCATCATAGGGGTACATTTATTCCTACTGTTGGGAAAGTAAATTGGTAAAAATTCTTTGAAAATAAAATTAATAATAGGTGTTAAGAACCCAAAATATATTCATACCCTTCCAGTTGAAGAGGAATTTTCACTCGAAAGGCTAACCTTATAATCAGTTCTCTCTTCTGCTTCTGTAGTTATGCTTGCCACATAGGCCGTGGGGCATGGTGACCTCGAAATTAACTAAAGACTCATCCTCCCTTTTGCATATTCTGTCTAAATAACATATGTAACTGCCTGTAACCCATAGCAACTCCCAGCTTGTAACTCTTTGTAACTTCCTGCAATCATAGCAACTCTTGCACTCTGTAACCAGCTGAGGACAAATTAACCAATCGGCCCATGCCAACTAAGCCCTATAAAAGCAAAGTTGCCCCTGAGCTCGGGACCCAGATCTTCAGAGTACCAGCTCCTCTGGGACTGCTGGCATAATAAACCTGAGTTCTCCAACTCTCCAAGTGGTGCTTGGTTTTTCGCCAGTCTGACTTTTACATTTCTGCAACAGTGATATTGGTTAACGATATCCAATAAGTTTCAGCTGTACACTTTAACAATAAGGCATATATATGTTTACACTGTGTGTTCACCTCCCATAGTTAGATTTCTTTCTGTCACCACATATTTGACCCCTTTTACCCCATCTACTTCCCCCCTCTCCCTTCCCTCCTCCCCTCTGGTAATCGCTAGTCTATTGTCCATGACCATGAGTCTCTGTTTGTTTGTCCTATTCATTTTTTGCTTTTAGGTTTATATCCCACCTATAAGCGATATCATGTGATTTTCGACTTTTTCTGTTTGGCTTATTTCACTTAGTTTATAGCAGCATTATTCACAGTGACCACGACATGGAAACTGAAGTGTCCTATAATAGCTGATTGGATAAAGAAGTTGTGGTACATATATACAATGAAATATTACACAACCATAGGAAGAGATGAAATGCTGCCATTTGCGACAACATGGATGGACCTCAAGATAATCATATTAAGTAAAATAAGCCAATTATATTTTTAAATGTATGTAAAAGGCTAAAAGAAAATACAACAGCATTATCATAACTTTCTCTGAGTTATGTGATTAAGGACAGATTTAACATTCTCCTAAATAGTTTATAGATACTATTATATTACATATTAATATACTCAATTACATATGTATTAAGTCTCCTACAAAGACCAAAGAGAACTTTTCATAAACAGAAACAAAAAAAAAGTTGGAAATTATTTTTAAGATGTTTAAATTGAAAACTAGTTATAATAGAGTGCATCTTTGTCAAAGCTACTGGTTAGGTTTGGCTTAAGATGGCCATCCATCACTGTGAATCCATGACCATTAATTGTAAATCAAAATCCATTCCCCACTTCTTTCTAGGCACAAGACTAGAATCCATTTCTCTGTTTCCTTTGCAGTTAGTATGACTATTTAACTACAAAACGTGAATGGAAATTATGTATACTGTTCCTAGCTCTGGCCCATAAACCTCTCTTACACAATATTCCATGCTTTTTCCCCTTTACAGGGGCTGAAATGGCAAAGACCCAACAAGCCATGCCTCAGCTTGGGTCCCTTAATGACTAAGTAGAGCAAAGTCCCCTCCCCTCGATTTGGAACATTTGCCAGTAACTATTACTTGAGAAAGACTTTAATTTGCTTGAGCTATTACATATTGGTGATGTTTTTATGGCAATGTAGCCAACCCTAGCTAATACAATGACTCTGAGGGAAGAGGACTTGCACTAAAGCCAATCAGCTGGATATATGAGTACAGAGAAAGTTATCTAATTGTGTCATTGGTTGGCCATAATTTCCTGAAATTTCCTCCAAGGCATCCACTATTAAGACATATGCAGATATATATGCCTGGCACATAGGTGAAGTTCAGTATGTATTTGTTAAACGAAAGAAAAAAGTGGAGAAGGGAAGAGAGAAGGGAATAAAGGAAGGAAAATGCACCTGAAGAAGGAAAGCACACTGAATACAAATTGCACAATTTTAAAATTGTGCAGGGCTAACCTCAATATATGTACTAAAGACGAAATGTATTTAAAATGTTTTAAGTTCTCACAATGGCCACTTCCTCTAAAGACTACTAGGAAACCAAACCCAAAGTAAAAGCAAATTCTCTACTATCCAGGAAAATGGTAAATGAGCTATCTGAAAGCCACAGATCACGATAAACCCTATTTTAACCACTTTGTTTAAACTCTTTCTCCAATTTGTATTGCAGGTCCTTATTCTTCTTCCTTTTTGTACTCTGAGAAGACATCAATTAGCAAAGAAATAAACAAATCAAAGCAGCTGAAGTTAAAGCAGAGAATTTAAATAATCTTCAGATTTGAAATCATCCTTTTAATGTCCAAACATTGGTTTCGCATGTAAATTACAATTTAAAAAACCCAAAGGCTATAAGGCATAAGCATTTCACAAAATAATACCAAGTTCTGTGAATAGCATCTAATATTGTTGTTTATCCTCAAGAAGAAAAGATCTCATTTTTTGTACAAAAAATGACCTATGCTTTGAAAATATTTTTAAATGTTCATTTTAAAGCAAACTATTGAAAGTGATACATAATTAATATGCATAAAATTAGCTTAAAAATTGAGAGATTTCCAAAATAAAATTTTAATTTATACTATATAACCATTTAGTTCATTTTGGATGACAAAATTACCAAATATTCTAATATATCTGGTACTTCAATTAATCAATCATTTACATCAGACTGGTTGCTCTAACTATTTAATAGTAGGAGTATTTAAAAAAACTGATATGTTTATTGTTAAGAATTAACCTGAGGAGAAATCCAAAACTGCAGAAAATCTGTATTTCACGGTCACTTGCCTATTATTGTTTATTCACTCCTTCAGCAAACTAGCTGCTGGAAAAAATAAAAATGAATACAAGTTTTATACTGTAGGTCACCTGAACACTTTATAAACACTTTATAGTGCAAATTAACTCACAAGTTTTATTAATTCGTACCTAAATTCCACATCAATTCCTATCTTTTTAAAAAATCAGCTTTCAATGCAAATCAGTCCTCAAGAATGCGAAGATTAAATTTTCTCAAAACAATTCCATCACAGCTTAGAATACTGCCCTCCACTTAAAAATATGTTTACATACTTGTTGAGCCGTACACTCATTCATGAATATTTCCAGCATTTTGAAAACACATTTGTGGAGGGAAGGCCCAAATTCCATTTAAACTCAAGTCTTTCCCTCTGGCTCAGATATTCTCTGTATGTAAAAGAATATTCTCTTCCAAACCACATAAATAGCTATGAAGGACAGAAAACAGCGTAAATCTCTAATCTAGAGTATTTTCCACCTACAGACACTCATGAACTAAATTTTCCTCTTCAACGTGAGAACTATGGTAGGGTAAAGTTTGACTCTGTGATTCTCTGTATTCAATCGTAAGGAAGGTTTGGGAAATAACTCAGCACAACCTGTCAGTCGATAGATGAAATGATTTTTCTAGGCCCTAAGAGCACTTGGATGCTAAAAAAAAAAAAAAAGCACATGAAATATCAACCAATGAAGAGAAAAAGCACAGCACTATACAAAAAGAAGATTTTTAACGTATCCTTTAATGTATGATACCTGTTGTTTCCCTGTTTGACTAAAGTTATGTCTACATAGCATTAAAACGACCAGCTGAGCAGTTGTTCAAATCAACTAGGAGCTTGATCTGCCTGCTTTCAAACAACCTACACTGATTTCTACCACTGAATTTCTCATAACAACCAAATATTTTATTTTTGCATCACGTAGACACAATCTGTTTACAGTCAGCAAACACTCCCTAGAGACATTTGCCAAATCCAGAGAACCACGTTAGCATTCTGCACACAGTTATAAATGTAAACTGATGTTTTGCTTGTGTCATGGGATAGTTTTTTAATAAAGATATCTAAAAGCACCCAAATGTTTCATCGCAATTTTTCTGATCTCTAAAACACACACACACACACAAAGTAAAGCTCTTTAAATGTAAATCCAATAGCCAAGTGAGACCAGATACGCATAAATCTAATGTGCTATGTAAATGTTGCTTCATCTCAAAATTACTTAAATTAAAATACTAAAGTTTATCCCACTAAATTAGTCTTAAATTCCAAATGGATTTCCCATAAGGGAAAATACCCTATACTTGAGAGCAAAAATATCTTTAGCCACAGTGTAGAAAGTAGTAAACTTGATTCAGTACAGCCCATCATGTATAACGCGGGCTAAGACTTGAGAAGTGCTAATGTTTGTCAATTGTTGATCTGTATCAGATAAAGGTAAAGGACAAAAATGCTATTAGTAGGGGAGACAGGCAGGTAAAACAAGCAATTACAGTATAGCAAGTACCGCACACCAAATGCTCTTAACATACCCTGAGGGCATCAGTGCCTACACAGGGTTTATTCCAGGGACATGCCCTTGAACTTACCAAATCACATCACCTCATATCTATTCCCAATAAATATTCATCCACAGCACCACTATGATCTATATAATTCATGTAAAAGCAACTCTACTTAAAATTTTAATAGTGATAAACAAAATTCGGGGGCAGATTATTCTAGTAGTATCAGCAAAAATGATAACAGCCAAGTTTAGTTGCCTTCTCATGCAGTAAAAAGCCTTCAGCTGGCATGTCATTTCTGTTTGATTCTGAGATATTTTAAGACTATTACTAGCCATACCATATCCAGCAAGTGCAAATACAGTGACAAAATTAAAAGTGCTAATAAAAAGAGAAGTACGAGGAAAATTAAATAAAATCAATAACATTTTAAAAACAGAAAATCTAAGAAACTGAGAATGTTGTATGCATGTTTGGAATTTTCCATTAGTAAAAAGTATTTTGAAGGACAAAGAGTAAGTCTCAAGGGGACTTCCAGTTTCAGCACTGAATGTAAAGAGCTTGGAAGTTGTCACTGTCTTCAAACAAGAAAATGCTGAACAAACTGAAAATCAACAACTTCTCTTGGATCAAATAATACAAACAAGAAGAGAGTGAAGTGAAATGTTAGTGTTGAAATTTTTAAAAAATATATTAACTTAGACTTCTATATCCAGTGATACTTTAAAAGTAAAGGAGAAATAAAAACTGTCTCAGAAAAACAAAAACTAAGGAAATTCATTGCCAGCAAACCTGCCCTGCAGGAAAATGTTAAAAGAAGTTCTTCAGGGAGAAGGAAAATGATATAGGTCAGAAACTTGGATCTATATGAAGAAAAAGTATTGGAGAAGGAATAAATAAAGGTGAAATAAAATCACATTTTTCTTACTTTAATTGATCTAATAGATAACTCTGTTGAAAGTAATAATAACAATGTATTGCATAATTATAGCAGGTGGATAAGAGAAATAAATGAAAGCAATGTTATTAAGAACAGAGAGAAAGGAATTGGGCATGCTCTGCTGTAAGATATCTCCACTACCCATGAAGCAGTATAGTGTCATTTGAGAGCGGACTTGGATTACTTGTAAATATATTACAAATATATTACAAATCTAAGGCAACCACTAAGATTAAGTCACAGCGCACATGAAAGTGTCATGTTTATGCAATCGACAATTTATCAGTGAGAGATGAAAAACTTTTGAAAGTGTGACTAGAACTTTGCATATTTGCAGGCTTAATGTTAACCCTGGGTAAGGTAAAAGCTTATTCAAGAACAAAAAGAAAATGTGGTGACCATCTTGCTGGGGATTCAGTAGCCACTGAAGCATTTCTGAGTCACTTCTGGAAATCATCAAAAAAAAAGGGGGCTTCTTGGTTCGACCAAAATTCAATATAGATGAACCAGGTAAATCAAGTGAAAAAAGATCATGCTTAAATTTAAGATATCATACTATCATATATTTTTAATCTCACACCTATTTGTTGTAAATGCATTTGGATATTATGCTCTGAATTTCCTTCAGCCCTTTGGACTCATCAACAACCCCCCAAAAAGCCTTCTGAAATCTAACCTGAAATAGAGGAGCTTCTCCATACACAGCATTTTTCATCTGCCGCAGTAAGCACCATTCTCGTTGCACAGATACGAGAAGGAGGGAGCTCACAGGAACAAGACACAGAGTTCAGATACACTAATCAGCACACCCAGTTGTGCCTATGTTTATAAAGCAATGGCTTTCTAACATTGGTCACAAGAAGCAGTCCTGTGATTAAAAGCAAAAGGACAAAAGATTTATTTGACAGTTTAGTCAAAAGCATGAAGTGCTTTTTAGGTTAAATATTAAATTGAGACCACTTTGCAAATCATGAGTGACAGCAGACGTCATCTGTTTATTATCTATGTAGTTGCACAGGAAAAAAAATTTGTTTAGCAAAAAATAAATATTAAATATTTCTTTGTTACAAAATTATAAGTCTATTCATATAATATATAGACTGTCTCTTATCCTCATTGTTATAATGAAGATAATAATACCTATCTTATTTGGCTGTTGTATTAAACGTAAGTAAATCAAAGCTGGTCATCCTGAGCCTGGATCATAGCGTAGGCTCTCAATTATCAGCAGTTATTCTTATGGAAGTGATTTCAAGATGTTATTTACTTTCCTGCTTAGAGAATACTGGATAAACTAGTTCATTCCTAAACTCAGAAACAAGTAAAGGTAAACAATATACCTTTAGGGATATGTACATTATTAGAAGGCCACTGAAAACAAAACAAAACATAGGAATGATAATATCAAACCCAGGATGATTATTTCTTACTGGGTGGAGTACTGCAGAATCAGAGGGTGAGGCAAGGGAGTGGATTCAGAGAGTTGCCCAGTAGAAAACTGGGAATGTTTACATTGTTACATTAGGGAGTAGATTCAAAGGTTACTTTTTTTACTTTAAGCTTCATAACTTGCATTTATATCATATATATCATATCATTTAGTTTGTATGAAATGTTACTTAATAAAAGATTACTTAATAAAAAGATAAAAAGCAAACTTCTAATAACATCTAATTGTATTCAGGAAAAAAATCTATTCCTCACTTTGAAGATTTTTGTCAATCTGGCCCAAATTTAACACTAAAAACATATAAAATGTTTTAAAGCTGGAAAAATCTATCCAGTTATTCACACTTCTAGACAAAGGGCAAATCTCATAAAAGTAAAAGAAGTGAAAATAAATGTTATAAAATAATTCTTCGGTTTAAAGACAACGTATTGATAATTATTAAGATTTACTAAAATTTAATACATGTTTTTAATTAGACTGACTAAGTTCCAAATTAACAACACTTTGGGGGAGCCAAAAGAAATAGATGATATGCAATTCATAATATATTATTTTATAAATACTTTTAAAAGGCAAACATTTAAATGTTTATATGCCTGACATATATTAGATGATCTATAATTTATGAATGAATAAATGAGCATGAGACAAATTAATGAATGAAAAGTTAATTATTGTAAAATAATGTATTTGGACTTTTTAAATGAATTTTGATCATGGTTTCTTTTTATTTACTACATAATGTTTCCTTTAAGTGAAGTCTTCCTAAAATACTGACTGGTGTGTCTGTATGGGGAGGACAGGGAGAGAGAGAAATTCTTTTCCATTTCAACATCTTTTAGAATCTTATTCCAGTAAATTATACCTTAATCTTTTCTAGAACTTCTGCTTTTTACTTTTCTAAAGTCAAGGGTGTTTATTTAACTCCATCCAGTGTTCCTTTTCTCAGCTATTATCAATTCTAGGATGATAAGATCACGTTCTTTCAAGATTCCTATCATCCTTTCTAGAAAGAAACACGTCCAGAAAAATTTTATTTTATCAATTTCCATAATTTTTCATATGTTCTAAAAGATGAAATTTTCATCAAAGCAAGTAAAAACATCCATATCATATGTTCTGCTTTCAGTAAACTGCCGGTAGACTTTCGACTGGCATCTGGAAAATTGAGGTGCCTACATCTACCTTAGCTTTGTGTTAAATGATTTCTGTTAGAAAAGCATCTTCTGACCATCTTCTGTTTGAGGTCTATTCCCATGAAATCATCACTTATTTATCTCTCTTTAAAACTGTACCTGTAATGCCTTCATGTTTTGAGATTGATTTTTTTACATAGGGATGTACTTCTTTACTAATTTTGTTTCTCTTGGATCTGTTTTCCAAAACAAAGTTTACTTTTCCATCGAGTTGCAATGCTGCTAAGTATTAGTAATGATAACCACAGAACTGTGATGTATGAAAACTTTCTATTTCAATTTATTACTCATAAACGTGCATCAGTATGCATTTTTCATAGGCTGTAACATTTGTTCTTGACTCCTCTTTGCTGCTTTTTCTGTCAGATATGGTACAAAGGTATTTTCTTTCTATGCCTTCTGACCTCTGGTTTTCTAAACTTGTCTAAGCTTAATTTTTACTCGCCACCTCAAATTTCAGTTAAAAGACTTCTTGGTTAGGTCATTTAGTAAGCTACTAAACACATGCCTTGGCATCTCTGTGAGCTGTACTCTATTCCTTTCCAGAATAACATCCCCTGATATCATGAGCTACAATGTGTAGAACACAGTCCTGGTCTTCAGCACCATCAATTATACCTGGCTCTTCTCATGTTTCTTCGTTTTCCTTTGACACCACTCTTGACTGGCACGAGAACGACAGTAGTTCTCAGTATACTTAGGATCCTATTCTCTATAGCAATTAGTTGGTTCTGTTCTATTAGAAACGATCGCAGTCAACAGTGTCGATGAATGTTAGGAGTATGCATTTCTCAGTCTTCCAAGCCATAGTTTGCTTTAGATGCCTCCATGGCTCTCAAAAAGAAATCACACACTACATTTAGTACCTCTTCCTTCTAGAGTTCGGAAAAGGATCACTTATAAATTGTTGTGTTTGTCAATCCTTCTACGATTCTGTGAGTGAGAGCTCCAGTGCTAGGGCCACGAGATCTGATTCTATAGTTCGCTGTTTTCAAAGGCCTAAAGAAATTACTTTAGTCCATTGAGCTCCAATTTCCTTATTTGCAGAGTAAAGAAAAAAGTTAAAACATCATAGCATTGTTGTAAGAATTAAATTGGTCACAATTTGTATAGTTACCATTTCTTGACCCATGGGATATATCTACTACATGTTGAAATAATTAAAGGCATGGCAGGGGTGGCAGTCCTTTAATGAGATCTCATTTCCTCCTTACCTTTCCTTTTAATTTATGCCACATCCTTCCACTTACTTACCTCTTTTTTACAAAGGTGATTCAAACACATGGCTGGTGAATGTCTTAGGCAGGGAGTGATGGCACACACGTTGACTGGTCACTTATAAACTTCTCTTGGTTGGTGACCATTTCCACAGTGTCTCAAGCTGAATTCTGTCTTTATGACTCCTTGAAAATTGCCTCTTTGCTGCACCTGTTCACCACAGGATGGCTGAACTTGTGTGAACACCAGTTTTATATTAGGCTCCTATGTGCTAAAATCTGCTACATGTCAGGGATCATTGTTCTCAGACAAGTGCCAGTCCAGCCTATATAGGCAAATGTACACTTTAGAAATCAGCTCACGCAGTTCCTCATCACTTCTGTTCTGCCAGCTGGCTAAGCTCCTATTCTGTTGACTCCTAACTTACAAGTCGCCATTTTCTCTTGAAAATCTTCCTTAAAACAACAAATATACAGCATGTTTATTTTTAAAAGTTTAAGAATTTTAGTTATTATAAAGGTGAAAAGGCCATTATGTAAAAAAAAAAAATTTAATAAAGGTGCGACAAAAAGTAGAAACGTCACTCCTAGTCAGCTATGCATTTGTTTATTTAGGGCAATGACTCATAAGAATAACTTAACAGTTGTCAACACTAGTCCACAAATATCTCTTAGCCTGCTTTCTAGACCCAGTAATATTTTAAAACAAGGGTAAATCTTTCAAGAGAAAAGAAACTTTTTTTTCTGGACCAAAAATTTATAGTTGCCCAGGAATTATTTTAGCCATTTATTCCCTTTCGTTCACTTTTTATCAAGAAAAGGCAAGGAATAAATTTTTCTCTTATTGGAAAACCAGGTAAAATTAAATTAAAAGAGAATGAAAAGTGGAGAAATTGTAGACCAAGAGCAAGTCAGTGTCAGCAGGGCTCTGACCAGCGAACTGAGAGCACAGAAAGGACAAGGGGCAGATTTCATTCACTCATTTGTTTTCATTTGATGACATTTATTGAGTATTTATACTGCACCTGATACTGGCCTTTGTATTGGCATTAAAAAGAGGACAATGATGTGGCTCATCACTCAATGAAGTGATACTGGACAAATTATACAAAAATAGACGCAATAATGTTTGTGCTTTGCTGTATAACAAGAAAATTAAAGACGTATAGTCAAAGATTATTAGAAATATCGGCAGAGTACTGAGGGGATTTAAAGATGGGGAGTTGCTTAGTTTTACTTGAGAAAATGAAGAAAAGCTTCATAGAGAGTAAGCACTTACTGAATATTGGAAGATAGCTAGCAATTCATTATCATATGGGTAAGTGAAGTATAGCAGAAGACAATGCAGTTTCCTTGTTTACATCTTTTCTTGAAAATTCAGAGACAATAGAAACAGACATCAAAGCCCCAGGGACTAAATTCCAGGTAATTTAACAATAATAATGATCAAAAAGTATGTAACCAGAGAATATGAAGAAAAAAAATTGATTTATTGTTTAGCAGGGAGAATTTTATGGGTGTTTTCTGAAGAGAACTAAAAACTCTGTGAAGTCCATCATGAATATATATAGAAAAAGAACTTTAATCTGTCAACCATGTAACAATCACATAAATGTATTTACTAAGTTCACTTCAAAATACTTATAAATAATTAAAACAGGGTAAATAAGTTATCCAAGTAGAAAGAAAAAATATTTTGATATTTTATATGCTTTGAACAGATGTAATTATGATTAATTAGTATCGGTAATTTCCTCGGAGCACATATAAATATAAGTGAAGATTTTTATCATGGTGAAAATGGGAAGTATATACTATAAAAATACCAAAAACATTTACAATAGCATCATGTGCATTTTTGATAGGATTTCCCTACTGGGTTTTCTCCATTTCCCTTCCATTTTTGAAGACACACTAAAACAGAAAGAATATTTAATACATTGAAGACAGAGTCAGTCTTCAAAAATATTTCAATAATTGGATCAATAGACTAAAACTAAGATGAGGAGATTTAACAATGATAAATAATTTACGCGAAGACAAAATACAAAGGCAAACAGAACTGATTTAAAACAGTTTACTTCAAATGATCTGGGCATGGTAATTTACTATCAATTCAACATGAATCCAAGGCATAATGTGCCCTGATTAAAAAAAAAATAGTGTCTTGCATTAATGGAAGCCTGGTTTCAACATCAAGTACTCCTAATCTTTCCTGGCCAGATCCCATCTAGATTACAGCATTCACTTCAGGACACAGGGACAAAATGAGAGCCTGTCCCTTGGAGGGCAAACTGGATGATAAAATGTCTGAAAACCATGTCACATGAGCCGGAGATTAAGAAACTAACAATTCTTAGTCTCAAAAAGAAATGATTTAGAGTTACAAACAGCTGCTTTCATGATCTTTCAATGTAAAACTTGAGAATAGGTCAGGCTGTCCATAGTTGCTCAGGACTAGAACTGATGCACAAGACAGATACCACCCAGAATTAGGCTGGAACTGAACTAATTAGCAGGCAGAAATGCAGACCAATTGCTTTACTTTAATCAATTAAAATAAATGAAAAAGTCATTAAATTACATTCCATCAATTCAAAATTTATAATATAACAAGGTGGGTAAAGTATAAATTTATTAGACCCCATTAAAAGTGCAAGTAAGATTGTTATTTCCAGGCAACTTTAATCTATTAAAAGAAACTGAACCATATTCAATGGTTTAAACATTGCAAATTGCTTGTCATTTGGATCATATAATTTCATACGCCTCTCATATAGCTATTAAAGTAAGTCCTGTAAGCTGCTTCTTGTTAACACTATGTTAGCAGTTCAAGTGAGTAGTAAAACAATTGTTGGTTTCTTTCACAATCCTGAATAAAGTTGACTGTAACAAAATTGTATTTCTTTATAAAAAATATGTGCTTCATGAGTTCCCCTCATTTAGACTGTCCTTACTGCAATTACTCTCAAATAATGGTACTTCAGTGCTTCATTAATTACTTAAAGCAAGGAAATTCTAGTAATGAAAAGCAAGGGAACTTCTGCTTCCTCTGAAATTTTTATTGTACTTAGAATCTTATGACAAACACAGTTTTTATTTTTCTTTTCACATTTTAACATCAACTCCATACATGTAATACGTTCTAAAACCAATGAAAGGTATAAGGTTATAAAGTCAACTGTTATACACTCTGCCTGATTCAGTCCATGTGCGATGTAATGTAATTATGTGACACCATGGGAAAAGCAAGGAACAGGGCATGAAAGTCACCTATTTTTAAATCTTGTTTATGGATTTCTCATCATTATTTCCATGTTCACAGAACTCAACTTCCCATATCCTGAATTGCTCCAAAACCAGAACGTGAAACATGATTTCTGCTCCTACTGGACCTGACCAGAAAAATCCATCAGATATTTCCACACTTCTAGCCAACTAGAACATTCTAAGATGTCCTTTCTTAATATTCCCAGGGATTCATGCCAGAAATGTGATCCTCAAGACAAAATGTGATCCAAAAAAGGCTTCGAAGATGATTAAAAGACAAAAACAATTCTAGTGAATACTGGCCCCTCTTTTATGAAGAAAATGCTTTAAATAAATCTTTTAGCATCTTCCTTGACTAATACGATCATGTCATTCTCCTACTCCCAATTTCCTTCTGCAGTTCCTCTACAAAGAAACAATTATTCACGCTTTGATGGTCCCACAATATAATATTCATATCTCAATTTTCTTGTCTGTAAATGGGACAAGTGATTTGATCTTATAGGGCTGTTGCAATGATTAAATGAGACTGTGTATACAAAGTGTTTAGGCTAAGGCCTTGTTCATAGGAAGCACTCAACAAACAGTAACTGAGCAAACAAGCAAAAAAACAAATAAACCCCTTCCATTTTAGCAGTTACCACAATGTATTGGGTATTTACTACAATGAATTTAGTCTTGCCCTTCACGAAGGTGGAAACTCACTAACCACAGATGGCTTTTCCATCACTGTAGCCTAAACATCTAGCACAACTAGTACAAAGTAGGTTCTCAAGAATTAATGAAGTTATTGAACTTATTAAGAAATATGCTTACTTCTTTTTCCAAGTAGGATCTTTTAATCGGATGCACAATTCAACTCCAAAAAAAAGTATTTATTCTATAAAAGTTAGAAAAGTGCTAAACTCTTAACATTCCTACTATTAGCTTTTGCGTAGCTTACTTTCCTCATGAAAATTATTCTGAGACAGATACCAGCTGACAGGGTGCTAGCACCATGGTATGTAGTAAATTATCTCTATAAAATGCAAACATCTGCCCTCTTACTTTAAAATGTTAGGGTGAAAGAAGAATTTGAATTGAGGTTCACGCATGAAATAGTTTGATATATCCCTCGTAATAAAAGATAGAGTTTTTGTGAGTTTATTCATTTAGTCAATGATTGATGCCTACCTTATGCCAAACACTATATGGGGTGCTAAAGAAATACAGGTGAATAAGATATACTTTCTGTTCTTAATAAACTCACAATTTAGTAAGAGAGACAGACACAGAAACAAAAAAAAAAATACATAATATGGATAATGAGTGATAAGAGATTCCCTGAGGGCTAGAAATGTGACATATTCATATGTGCATTCTCAATATGCTTATAATGAAATAAGTGTTCAATAAATGGTCTTGAATTGAACATAATTGAATAGATGTAGGCAGCAATGGCACATCTGAAGAGAAATAAAGGTAACCTCGGGTCAAAATTTGGAACACCCATTGTAAAAACATGCTAGAAAATAAAAGAAAATTATAATAAGACTGAATTACTTATGTTATGGGCAATGACTGAAATTAAACTAATAATTATAAATGAGGACCCATTATCAGGAAATTACTTCATTAGAACTTTATTTGTAATTCTTTTGATTTCATGCCAGGCAAATTGTAATGACTATTTAAATAACCAAATTATTTTCCATTAATAGTGAAAAGTTTAAATATAACCACTAATTAATGAATATATTTTATTTAATAATATATAACTATTAAAAAGTACTTTACAAAATACTGTCACATATATCTCATATTTGACCTTAACAACAAAACAGAACGAATTAGAAAACCATTCAATCACTCCCTCAGCAAACATTTCCTGAGTGCCTGCTGTATGCCAGACAAAGGTTAAATACTAATGGTAGAATAATGAAGAAGACTCAACGTATCTGACTGAAAAATGAAGGGAAAGAACATGACATAGATGCTGGGTCATGCACTCGACTAGCCCAGATGAATTCTCCGGACTTTGGTTGAAGGGCTAGAGTCACACCCCCGTCAACATGCCACTGTCAATCGTACACTATGAAGAGGTAGTATTAATGCAATATTATGGGAACTTTTTAAAAAAACATGACCAAAAAAGGCACTAAAAGCAAAGGTTTTTTAAATTTTGATTTTTTAGCAAATACTGAGATATGAAATGGAGAAGGTAACAATATATCAAACTTCCATTGAAGAAAACAGGAAGAATGATAAACTTAAGTCTAAAAATATTATGTAAATCAATCAAGATGGTATTAGAATTTCCTACAATTTTATAACAGACAAAAAAGAAACTTAAATTATTTCAATTTTCCAGAAGTAGCACACGTATTTTTCTTTATACCATAAAAAATATATAATTGCCAATAGCATAGTTGGTCATCATTTATACTTACGCTTATAAGACAATGAAAAGAATTACCTAAATGTGACATTTAAAAAGAAATTTAGCTTATCTCAAAGAAAGAGTATTATAAGTTCAGACTGACATTAAGTCAACGGCAAATTATATCTTCCATATTAATTATGACCTTTATAGATATTTATATCTTATTTCCCAAATTGATCTTAGACTCTGTAAGAATACAGAAGTTATGCAGTTCCTATAACAGTCCCTTTTTCAATAGTGCTAAAAAAAATACACTGTTTGATAGTCCTTCAGCAGAATATGCTAATGAAGTTTATATGAGGCCATATATTATAGCACAGACTCTGAAGTCTGACAAGGTTCAAATATAGCCTTTGGCATGGACTAGTTATATAACCTTCGAAAATTCTTCTTACTATCTTTGTACTTTAGTTTCCTTACTTATAAAGTGGACCTTAGTAACAGTACTTACCTCACAGAGTTGTTAGAGAAATTAAATGAGATAACATATTTTAAAATGTTTAGAAGAGGGCCTGGCATTAAATACTCAGTAAGTACACATCATTGTTACCATCATAATCATTATCTTTAAAGGGTAGCAAGAAACTACTATGTAGCCTGTCAGGCATTTGCAAACTATTTTCCCAAAGTTCATTAAAATCCTGAGAAAGTTTTCAAACAGCTTAGTCCCTAAGATCATCATGTGTGTGTGTGTGTGTGTGTGTGTGTGTGTGTGTGTGTGTGTACTGAGATGTTTACCAGAAACTGGAAGTCACCAATTTTAAAGAAGTTCATGTTATTTTTAAACTTCAATTAATTTTATTAATCCTTCACAATAACTGACATACAAAACACATTTTCCATTGTACCTCACTGGTAGGATTTTAGAGTACATTCTCTTCTCTCCCACTGCCAGTCAATTCTATACTACGATGTATGAAACCTGTTTTAAATTGTCCTTAGTTCCAAAAGGTAGATGATGTCAGGGATTTCAGGCCTTAATTTAAGTTAAATAGAAATGGACTTTTTAGTGTTTTGATTAATTCTAGTGAGAAAATAATTGGGAAAAATAATTAGATGATAATGATTTTCTTCTCTAATTTTGACAAGATGAATAAAATTATTTTTGACATTTTATGTTAAAGAAAAGTATCTTCTACACTATAATATGTAATAGTTTACAAATAAGTCATTGATTGGTCTGATCAACAACCTTTAGAATCCGTGCTATCAACACTAGAAGGCTACTTCTTAATCATAAAGTATGCTTTTGAAAAATATAGTGAACCTTATAATATGCTAAAAATAGTGTCTTAGTCAATCCAGTTTGCCAAACCAAAAAAGTCAAACCAAACATTAAAATGACAAAGGAGAGAGATAAAATTGGGGAGTGGAGTACCACAAATAAAATAAATTCAAAATCTTGAAATAAACCACAAATTTTGGTGATAACCATTCCTGAGTAGGGCAGGGAGTGAAGGGAATACAATCAAAAGTTAACCCAGGAAATCCTCACACCCATGATAGTATGATAAGTAAAAGTAAATATAATTTAGGTACAATGAGCCAAGAATTATTAAGGGTAAAAATGGGGAAATAATAAAGTACTCAAGTCAATTTTTGTACACATAACAAAAATATTTAGAAATTTATGAGAATATATTTCCTCCTTCAGGAAACAGATTAGACCCTTGTACAGGTTGTAAAGAACATTTCATACTAGACCCACTTAACCATTTCTTTCCCTTGAAATTATTAAATTAATGGTTAAGAGGAACAGAGCAGATGTATATATACTTTATATTTAGACTTCAAGAATACTCTTAAATACATTTTTTAATTAAATTACCTTTTTTTTTTTTTGAGAAATTTTATGAGTTTATTTGAGCCAAAACTGATGACATACACTGGGGAGCAAGATCACAAATGCTCCACTAAATTAAGTTACTTTAAATTGTTATCTGATAGTGGTGAGAAGCTAACTTAGAAATTGAATATTGGTGATGCTTACAAAGTCACACCAGAGAACCGTGGTTCTCTTCAAAAAAATGTCTGGGTAAAGCTAAGGAGACCAAACTGTATATAAAATTTCCAAGATAATAATCTTTAAGAAAATTAAAAACATTTTATAGTGTTCAGTGTTCCCTATCAGCAACAGAAAATTAGAGTCCTTTTTCTCACTTAAGGACAAAATTATTTATTCTCTTCTGTAATTTAGTAGTGGATTCAAGTTTAAAAAGTCATATCTATGGGAGTAATGTTTAAATAAGGCAAGATATGAATAAGCTCTAGAGATCTGCTGTACATCATGCCTGTGGTTATCAATATTGTATTGTACATTGAAAAAATCTGTTAGAGGGTGGATATTTTGTTGTGTTCTTACCTCAATAAAATAAAAGTTTTTAAAAAGTATCTACATACATGGGAAAACTGACAGACTGAAATATCAAATCTATAAAATACATAGTCCCATAAAATCAAAAGGATGATAGAGAAACAGAAATCAGAACCTGTAAATAATTTATTAGAGATATTTCTTTCTGTAAATTAATGGGAATAAGCAAGGATTCTAATTTCATAAAACTTTACATCCTTTTGAGTTTATATAAAATATTATGTATAAAATAACATCTATATTCTTTCACAAAATAAAAAACTTGTAGTATGGAAAAAGTCTCTAAAACCACAGAGCAGAGTAGAATGGTAATTAAACCACTGAAAACAGTCATAATTAGTCTCATAAAGATATTAAGATAAGAAATGCAATCATTTCAATGTACAATGTTTAGGATTTCTTTCCAACTCTCATTAATTGAAGTTCAAATATTAGAGCTACATTTTTTATTGCATTCATAATAACATCTAAATTAGGAAATATGGAAATGCAAGGTACTATAGATCATAACATAAGTTTTTCATATATGTAGATGGAGATAGATTCCTTCATACCTTTCTTAAAGTGGAAAGAAGGATTTTGAAGCTGGTGTTGAATAGTCAATAGAGTCATGCATTCATAATTTTGAGATGTGTGAACTTGAAATCTCAATCCCTTTAAGGAGTTATACATGTTATCATGATCACTCTTAATATCAACCATCAACATCACAGATAAGTGTGTCCTGATAAGTAATACAATTCTTGACTTCTCCTTCAGAGAGAAAGTTTGGGGATCAACTTTCTTCCTCTGCTTGTCTCCTGGAATGAGATAAATTTTGACTCCCTTGAACCTCCATGAAAAACACACACACTGTCTTCAGTTAATGGAAAACTGAAAACAGTCAAGATCATTTAGTGATTCAAACATAAATACTTTGATTCTTTTCAGAAAAACAAAATGTGGCAAATTCTGCACATTCTCTCACAAAATAAATAATTCTGTTAAAAATGATCAAGAGTTCTGGATCATATTTTTCAATTACAATAAAAACAGATCTATCTAATTAGAGATCAGAGTCTTTAACTTCCTACATATTAAAAGTGTGAACACTGGCTTTATATTCTCTATAACTAAATAAGCCTAAATAAATCTTGTTAAAGACACATATACTAATGACTTGTATACAATTTCAGGATTTTCTAAAGGTCCAATTTCATAGATGTTGAAAAGCATAAATAAATAGTTTTCTCATAAAGCAATCCTATAACTTGAAAATGTTTTAAAGACAGTTTTTACTATGTTTAATTATTTATAATAGATCACAGAAATCAAGTTTTCATTGCATTTTGAAGAGTTGAAATTGGCTGCTAAACTTGGAAAATTCAAATATAAGGGGCATTTCAAAGGTATTTTGAGTTGAATTTTGAAGGGCATCATGCAATTAGTTTTGGAAGAAGAGGGATTGCTAAATAGAATTACAGCTTTTACAAACCTCTCTAGTTCACAAATTCATTAAAATAGAATAAATAGTATCCCTCTTCTATTTGATAACTATTCAGATATTGAAGGCAGTTTTTACTTTTTTCTTATGAATCTTTTCATGTAAGGCACTTAAAACAGTGCCTGGAATATTGAAAGATCTCACACACACGTGTGTATGTATGTGTGTGGTGTGTCTGCTTTTTAAATATTAAACCACATTAAAAATAAATGATATTAAATTTTAACAAAGAGAGTAGGGCTTAATCAAAAGTAAAGGAAACCACCTAGGGAATGTTAGATAAGTTTGGTGGTAAAGAAGTCGTAAACATATCTGTGGAAATCAGAAGATTGTGATAGTTATTTGTGGCAAGGAAAATGGGAGAGAACAAGAGAGGACCATTGGCCATGAGGCTGGCAAGAAAAACAAGTTTTAGAAAGTTAAAGTCACTCAGCTTTAAGTGACTTTGGAAAGGTCTGATCCAGAGACTATATCCTTAATCACACACAATGCTGTCTTTCAACACTATTTCTGTTCTTGTTCAAGAAAGATGGTCAACCAAGACACATTGTTTCATTTAAAATTATAATAGACACCATCATAAAGCCTACTTTAAAAAGGAAAACTTAAGTCGTGATTTAAAAGTTGCTAAAGCAATCAAGAACTAATTGTGAGGGTGGCTCCATAGTGTAGTGGTTAGCACATCTGCTTTACACGCAGAAGGTCCTGGGTTCACACCCCAGGTGGAGCCACAGACCATACCCCGGGTGAGCCAGGTCGGGGTAAGCCAGGCCCAGGTGCAAGCTGTGAGCGCGTGGGAGGGGACGCCCCGCCTTCAGAGATCTAGTTCTTAAGGGGAGGTTAGATGTGGAAATGGGGGGCGGGGGTAGAAACATCCATTGGTTAGAGGCGAAAGTGCGGGGGAGTAGGAATTAAAGAGAGGGAAAAAAAATTAAGTCGTGACCTGAGTTCTGGAACCCAATCATACCAAATCTCAGAATCCTTGAAGAGCAAAAACATAATGACAAAAGGAGATAAGAAATCTAGTGTATTATGTTCCCATGCCTCTAATATCTTTTTCTGTCTTGAATATACTTCAGGAAGACAGAAGGCCATTACTACGACTACCTAAGCTATCTTCCCAGCATATTGATAATGGATTAACAGTCAGAATCTGGAGTCCTCAGGTGAATATAGGGTGAAAGTTACTAAGATAACTGCTGTGTGTTCTCTTAGGTGATGCATCCTATGGTGTTGTCATAACAACACTGAATGTCAATCATGTTTTTCTAATGTTCTTGAGTGCTTAATTGGTCCATAGAATTCAGTTGTTGCTCAGAGAAAAAAGGAGGTCTAAAGGTACATACCAGCCTTGTGGTTCAACTACAACTGCTGGGTTACCATATGGCCACACAGAAAAACTCTCTGGGTATACAGAGATACATCTGTCATTTCAACCTAAGCTATGAATAAAAGCATAAAGCTGAGTGAAACATGTAAACAGTATAGACTGATAAAAGCTAGACTTATATTTCTATATAACAAAAGTTTCTGAACAGAAGTTTCTCCATAAATATTTTTACAGGAGACTAAATTGAAGATTATACAAGACTATTACATAGGAAGTAACAAAGATAGGGGTATTAGATGTGCCAAAATATGTTAGATTTCTATTAAGTAATCAGAGAAAATATGACACAAGAAATAACTAACTGCCCTACTTTTTAAAATCTTAAAAAAATGGTAAAGACTAAATTGGCACATATTACTTTTTAATCAGAAAAACAGATTTTTCTATATACAATTACCACAACTGTATAACTAATGAGATTTATGGGAAAAAGTAAAAATAGGTACACCAAATGTCAGTGGATATTTCAAGGTATTAATAATAAAAATAGATGTTTTTGCCTTAATGTTCTGCATTTTCAAATTTTGTACAAAGTATTAATTATTTTATGTTAAAAAATTAATAAAAGGAATACAATAACACTGAAAAAATATGATTAGAATGTGCAGTCACCACAAAAAGATATAACTCTATTTTAAAAAGTAAAAGGAAGAAAGAAGAAATTAAACTGCATGAGCAACGACACGAAATTTATCGCATGGTACAACAATGTAACCACTTTAGGAACCCTTTCTGTTACAAGATATGAGAGAATTGCATGAACCTTATATGTCCCTTTTAAAAGATCACATGCCATTTTCTCAGTGAGGTCTCCTCTGGTCAATCAATCTCTGCAACTTCCAAGACCAGTCACTCTCTATTACATCACCATGTCCTATGTCCTTCTGAGAAACAGATAGGAATAACAATACAATTAACAACTAACTTCTCATTGGAAACGATAGAGGCCAAAAGAGAGCAAATTGTATATTCAAATTGCTGGTAAAAAATACTATCAACCGAGAAGTCTGTATCCAGAAAAACTATCAAAAATGATGGCGAAATAAAGACATTCCCAGATGAATAGAGTAATAGGACCTGTTGCTAGTAAACATACTGCACAAGATATACTAAAAGAACTCCTTGAAGTTCAAAGAAAATTCATGAATACATGGAAAAATTAAAAGCACTAATAATGATAAATATGTGGATAAATATGAGAATATATAAATACACTTATATTTTTCATTTCTTTTCCTAATTCCTTTAAAAAATTGTCTATATATAATTACATATAACATATAATTGCAATTATATATTATACATACAATTATTACAATTATATATAATTTGGTTTATAATAGGTAAATAATACTACAAAAGGAGGGAGAGAAAAAGGAAGGAGGAAGGTAAGATTAAAAGAAAGAAGAAAAACTATCTCAACTCTCAGATTCCATGACCATGTAAGTAAAAAGTCCTAAAAAATCCATCCTAAAAACTGTATTATCTATTCTATATTAAACTGTTCTAATATGAGTTAGTAAGGTCATAGGATTCAAGAAAAATATACAAAAATAATTTGTATTGCTATATAAAAGAAAATTTTAAAACATTCCATTCACAGTATCATCAAGAAAAAATAAAAATAATTAACAAAAAAGTGCAAGGTCTGTACACTAAAAACTGTAAAATATTTTGACAAAGATTAAAGAATATCTAAATAAATTGAGAGATATTTTCATGGAATGGAAGACTCAATATTGTTAAAACGGCTATTCTTACTAAATTGATGTATAAATTCAGTGCAATCCCTATCAAAATACTAGAAGCTTTTTTCAGAAATTGGCAAGTGGATCCAAAAACTTATGTGGAAATGCAAATGACCTAGAATAGCTAAGACAAATTTTGAAAAAGAACACACTTGGAGGACTTAAAATACCCAATTGCAAAACTTAACTTTGATACAGTAATCAAAACATTATATTATCAACGTAAAGTTAGATTTTTTTAAAGAAAAAAATAGAAAAGCTATAAAAATTTTATGATTATTGATTTTTGACAAAGTTGCAAAGGCAATACAATGTGAAATGATAGTTTCTTCAACAAAATGTACTGAGACAATTAGATGTCTATATACAAACAAACAAAGAACAACGACAAAAACTTAGGCCCTTATGGCATACACAAAATGTGCCTCAAAATGGATCACAAACCTAAATGTAAGGGCTGAAATCATAAAACTTCTAGGAGAAAATCTCTCCAGTCTTGAGTTACAAAGATTTGTTAGATATCATACCAAAAGCATGACCCATAAAAAGAAATATTGGTACCATCAAAATTTAAATTGTTCTTCAAAATAAAGTACCTTTTGAAGTGAATATAATATCCAGAATGTATATTTTTTAAAACACAATCCAAGAATAGGAAGACAAACAACACAATTAAATATGGAGAAAACATCTGACTAGACATTTAAGCAAAGAAATACCAATGGCCAATCAGCACAAGAAAAGATGCTTAACATCTTAGTCATTGGGGAAATGTTAACTAAAACACAAAATACCACTTTGCACCTACTAGGATGGTTATGATCAAAAAGAGTGACAATACCCAGTATTGGTAAGGATGTGAAGAAATTTGAACCCTCACACATTGCTGGTCAGATGTGTAATGGCATATCTCTTTGTTAAAGAGTGTGGCAATTTCTTTAAAAAGTTAAACATACTTACCATATGACATAGCAATTCTTCTCTTAGGAATCTGTCCAAGAGGAATTGAAATATATCCAACACAAACTCCTGTATGCAAATGTTCATTGAAACATTACTCACAACAGTCAAAATTTGGAAGCAATCCAGTGTCCAGCAACTGATGAATAGGTAAAAAGAACTGTGGTATATCTATGAAATGGAATACTGTTCAGTACTAAAAATGAACAAATTGCTCATACATGCAATAATATGGATAAACCACAAAAACATTATGCCAGAAAAAAAGGCATTTATGTGTATGATTGCATTTATAAGAAACGTCTAGAAAAGACAATTCTATACAGATGAAAGTAAGCCAGTGGTTGCCTGGGGTTGGGAAGAGGAGCAGGGATTAACTGCAAGTGGGCTCAGAAAGTTTTGGGGGGTAATCAACTGTTCTAAAACTGTATTGCTGTGATAGTTACACAATTATATACCTTTACTAAAGATCATTACACTATACATTTACAAAAAATGTTAATGTGAATAAAGAGAGCACCGTTAAAAATGGTGAGGTAGACAATGCATTCAGTTTAGCTTTTAATTTACTGATACTTAAGCTACCAGCTAAAACAAAATGATTCGAAGTTTAAAAGGTGCAATTAAAGTGAAATTTTGAACAAATTTTAACTAAAAGGGCTAATTTCTTCCCCTCTCAGAACCTACAACACTGGAACTAAATAACATCTGATCTCTGGTAGGAGGCATCTACTTTGTAAGTTCAGGTCTGCAATCTTTCCAGTTAACAAAAATAAAAACACGGCAAAAGGTACACTTTAAGCATGAGAATCACTATAAGGAATATATAACTCACGTGTAATTATCAACCTTACCATCCACCTATACAATGACTATATAGTAACAGCACTATACAGTAATTCTAACATTATAATCATTGAAAAAAAAATTGAGAGAGCCAAGATGAACTTCATAATGTCTGCGTCAGAATGTCAATTTGTCTAATCTACTTTAAAAGGCAGTTTATGGTCAAGGAGCAGTTCTAGAGAAAAATGAACATGAAAATTAATATTAAATATCACATTTATAATTACAAGAGCCAAGAAAATTCAGATAATTTTGAATGAGGTTATGTCTATGTTCTACAATATTATTTATAGAGACAGTCTTAATGTCATTTTGTCCATCACTAAAAATAATGTTCAATATTTGAAATTATCTAATATTATGATCTAAACAGAGAAGAAAAGCTCACATTTTTCCAAATTAAATTAATTAAAGTTGAAGTCAAGTAATGTATTCTTGACAGCCAGGCAAAACTTGGCTTTCAACAATATCATTATGGTATGGTAAGATTTGTTGATATATTTTAAACTTTTCAATCATCGTGTCAGAAAAAGATGGGCATGTGTGTAGAAAAGATAAAGGAGCATTCTGAAAATTGATTTGACCAGAGAAAATCAGAGGTTAATTCTTCCTTTATTCTTTGAAAATTATTTCCCGAAATTTGTTTTGCAGCTTCTAATTAATGAGACAAATATGAGGATAACTCTGGGGATTGAAAAAGAAATGTGTTGTTATATTTTTCTTCAGTTCCAACCCTGAGAACAAAAGTGAAGATGAATAACAGTGCTATTGCTCTGTCGTAGGGATGATGTATTTCAAACGCTGGACTCCTTCCATAATGTTATTAAAGTTCTTTGAAGCGTTGCTACTAAGAAAAAATGTCAAAAGACCTCATTTTTCTCAAAATCCATTGCTGTTTCAGGTTGTGCCTAAGTTAATGAGTCCATTTTATTTTTGAAGCCACTAGCGCAGCAAAGTGCTATAACAAGTGAACATAAAATATACTAGTAGACACAGGTAATAAAAATTTGATTCCAAACTTTAGTGAAAAGGAGACTAGGGATTTTAAAACAGTGATAGTCTATATAAAAAGCAGATCCAAGCAGAGCTCCTGTAGAATAAATGCCTATGGGGTCTTCTAGTCTTTACTAAGAAGACAGGAAGCAGGGCCCAAGTCACGTTTTGTGAAGATGTTAGGTGGACTTGATATTTTTCTAAAATTATTAAACTTAACGGCCTCCAGCACTTACTTCTATATGGCAAGAAGTAAAGAGAAGAACGGATAGGAGGAATGTTACAAGTGGAAAGGAACAATAATAATAAAAGTGGTAGAAGTGATAATAATGAACATTTATTCAACGCAACCCAGGAGCCAAAGATATAGTAAGAATTTTACATGGGGTATGTCATTTAATCCTCACAAATAACATTCTGAGTTATTTCACAGCATAAGCTTCTGGAGAATTGTTTTAACTTAGTCTTGATAATAGGATGCACTCTCTATGGTTGAAAAGTCAAATTCCTCTCTGCCTCTTTAAAAACGCATCTGAATTCATTGAATAATAAGATGGAATCAACTGACCTCATATAAATTTACATATGTTAAGGATGACTTACAAAGGACTAAAAATATTATTAGTCTAGGTTCTTTAATTTCCAAATGAATAAATCTGAGGCTCAGAGATTTCAGGGACTTACTGAGATCATGATTGTCAGAGACATCTCTCTCCCAGTCTGTTGCCACTTCCCTCACACATCATGACCTTACAATGCAGAGAAAGAAGTTATGTGCCGTTACTCTGATTTCTAACAGCCTTACCTACAAACATGCTCCCTTCCATAAAAACAAGCTTTGGAATCTACGTCCGAGAGTCAGATTTATATGACCAAATATTAACATCTAAACTGTATATTGTATTGTAAAAAACTTTTCCTCAAACTCACCATAAAGCCTCAAAAGAGCTATGTAATAAAATTCCAAATTTTCAGAACAAGATCAGATTTTTTTCTAGGATTAATACGCATTTATTTGAAAAAAAAAAAAAAAAGAAGCTGCAGCATGGGCGACACAGATTCAGGAAACAACCTGAATTGTATTCTCAAAATAATATTAGATTTGAATGACCTGAAAGATACACAGCACAAATTAACATGAATTCCCAATTCGGTCTTAATTCCCAATGCTGAATCTGTTTTTTTTTTTTTTAAATAATGAACCAATTCATTCATATTTAATGCCTGACATCTGATAAGGAAAGATGATAAAAAGGAAGTTGGGCTTAGGGAAAGATAAAAATACAGAAATGCCATATGGAGAAAAAAGAAAACAGAGAGAGAAGAATATGTAAGGCATGAATGATCACTTAGAGAAGTTGTAGAGAGAACCAAAAAATGGGAATCAAAGCTTGCTAAAGCAATCTGGAAGGGTTCCTTCTGACCTAAAAATTAAATTAAAGCCTGGCCACAATTATTGCATCAGATGCCTCTCAGTGACATTCTTGCTCCTTGATAACCCTTTTGTCTTTATAACTCATTACTACAGAATCAAGATGTAAATTCTTTGGAACTAGGGAGGTGGCTTTCTGTGTCATTAATATCTCACTAAACTGCTTACAAGCATGCTCTACCTCTAGTCAAGCAGTAAACCATTAAATAACAATAATACAAAATGACGAAGATCACGGTTTAGCAAAAGCATTTCAGTTCACTCTGCAAATGATTTACTGTCATTCGGCTGCACATTAGCTTTTATTTTCTGTTTGTTTGTTTGTTTTGGTGGCAGGGTTGGTGGTTCAGTGGTATTAAGTGAACAGCCAAAATAGCTAAATTATCGTGAAAGCCTTCACTGTTAGACTAAGAAATATCTCGAATTATTAAAAAATAGCACTTCTTATCAAAGTCCACTAAAAAAATTAGAAACTCCAGACAACATGGAGTTATTAATAGGAACAGCTAGAATGTGGAAAATAATGAATATCAACAGAATCATAATTTTTAACCCTGATTTTTCTTTTTTCTTTCCATGTTTTAAGAAACTACAAATTTGGAATTTGGCAACATAATAATTCAAAAATGTTATTCATCTGGTTATGACTCCATGCCACAACTTTATTGACTATAGTTTCCATTTGGATCAACTGTAGCCTCTCAAATGTCTCAATTTGGCAAACCCAAGTGAATAAGCTCAAATGTAATAAGCATAAGGAGGAAAGGATTGTTATCCTTATTCTAACTAAAAATCCTGCCTATTGCTTTATTTTTAAACTGCCACTAACATCTTTAAATTATAATTGTATCTTCTCAATGAGCACAGTCTCTTATTATTGGAACTGGCAGGGGGCCTTGACATTTGAGTCATCATTTCATTATGTCTATTTCTTACTCTGGTATATGAATTAAACAGAATTACAAGCCAGAAGAAATGAGGGGGGCGGTGAATTTGAAGCAGTAACTTTAAATTGAATTATTTTTTTGCAAATCTACAAAAAATATAAAGTAATTAACATTGGTAATAATATATTCTACTTCAAAAATATTAACCTCAATTCTAAAGGCCAAAGATG
>NW_011888920.1:3355007-3357698 GCF_000151845.1 Pteropus vampyrus
TTGTCTTTTTTCTAAAAAAATATATTACCTGAGGAAATACGTTTGTTCAAAACTATTTAAACAAACTATTTTAAGATGTATTTCTGTTGTCTTTTCATCATTCATTTATAATTTATGATTTATAACCCAGGCTTTCCCACGAGGGAGTTAAAGAAATTTACAATAAAGATTTCTAGTGTCCACTGTATTCTCTCGAGAAGTAAACATGTTCTAAAGAAATGAATCTCTGTTTCAATACTAAAATTTAGTAGAAGTCCTGAGATAGTCAATTCATTTCCAACGTTTAGAAAATATATTATTCTGCATTTTAAGACAAAAAACAGCATGTAAACCAGATGTTCCTAGATTAAGAAATTTAGAACAGAACATATCCGAAGTGTAGCTAGCTTTTTACTTATATTTATCTAAGGATAAGGCAAGCAAGTCCCACAATGTTGAAATCAGTCTTATTACTTCCTTCAGTTTGACTTCGGTCAGTGGAAATATTCATGGGCTTATATCAGCTTTTTAGTGAGTCCTATCATTTTTTTTAATTACTATGGCTTGTATTAATAAATGTCTTCTATTTATATGCTGAAATAAATTACTAGAAGATGCAGACACTATGAAAAATGGCTGGGAATAGGGCCAAATGTTATTACATACATCCAGGGACCAGTAATTTTCTAAATGGCACTTTAAGCTCTCTTGCCTAAATAATTACAAATACGGCCAGCATGTAATTTACTGAAATAATTATGCACTCTTCTAGTTCTCGTCACCCATCTCAAGTTCATGGTCACTTACCTTGTCTTTATTTTCAGTACCAGAAGCCTCAGGCTTGGTCCTAATCACAAATGGGGTAGACAGTCGCAGCAAGACCCTTTCAAAGGTGGCATTAACCTTTGGAGAAACAATCTCGAAGCAGTCCTCAAACTTGAGCACTTTGTGAGTGTCACATCGGAGCTGCTTCCTTAGGCCTTCCCCCAGCTGAAGGACTAACATGTGGGGATCGAACATCAAGTGGAAAGGGAAAGCTCTGCAGAAGGTGTTGATGCTAATTCTCAGGTCCGCAGGAACTTGGGAGGTTCCTTGTGGAAGGTTTTTCGTGATGTTAGTATTTTCACATTCTTTGATAAGGAAAGTAAGACAGCTACAGTTGCCTGAGTTTGAACTATCAGAGCACAGTTTCTCATTTGCAACCTGTTCCACTTCCACATCCAGCCGATAGATCTTCTTTCCTGCAGCCTTAATCATCCCCAGCATTGCAAACCCCACAGTATGGTGAGGGTGGAAGTAGTGAAGCATAAGAGTACCTTCAGGGAGCTCTTTGCATAGGAATGATGGTGACTCCAGAGTGGCCTGTTTTCCGAAAGAAGTTCTAATGTGTTCCAACAAAGCATCAAAGCCATTAAAAAAGTCCTGCAATGTGCCACCTACAGCTCGAAGGACTCTCTCATTCTCATCAAAGCAAATATTAAAGAACTCCTCACCAAATTTTTCTTGAATTTCCTCAAACTTCAAACCTAGAGATAAATGGGAAGTATATGTTAGAGAAGTATAATATAAATAATTAAGTTTATAGCTTTTAAATGCTTATCAAATGAGGTAGATAGCAAATGAAACAAGAAAGATATTTCCCTTGAGTTCACAAATTTCTCAGATAGGTTAATTCATTCATTTTAAGTCTGAGAATATAAATTTCAGTTTACCTTATAGGTGCTTCTAAGATGTTAATGAGCATAAACTTTCTTGTTTGTTTTTAAATACATTATATTTTAGCAGTTTTAGATTCACAGCAAAATTGAGCAGAATGTAAAGATATTTTCCATATGCCCCCATCCCCCTCCACACACAAGCTCCCCTCCCCCTCACTATTGATATCATGGACTGTAGTGGTACACTTGTTAGAATCAATGAACCTGCATCGATACAATATTATCACCCAAAGTCCACTGTTTACACCAGGGTTCACTCTTGGTGTACATCCTTGGTTTATAACAAATGTATAGTATGGTACCATTATAGTATCATACAGAGTAGTTTCACTGCCTTAAAAATCCTCTGTGCTCCACTTATCCTTTTCTTCCTCTCCAACTCCTGGAACATTAACTTTTTAAATGCTGCTAATCTAACTTTTCTTTCAACACCCTACTATATTTGCTATAATTGGCAAAAATAACATATTTTCTTAATGATTTCTCTCATTGTTAAAGGCTCTTTCTAGAAGCAACTATAAAGTTGTCTTTATATTTTGTCTGTCCAGTATTATCATCTTACTTACCAAAATTCATTTGGTAAGTGGGAATGTATGGTACAAGACTAGGGAAGGGCATCAGGTTATCTAGTGTAAACGGAAGAACTTAAGTTAGTAATCTCAGGGGAAGTCCTGCAAGTCAGCTAGACCCCAGGGAGAGACAGACAAAATAAGAAATTAAAAATGTCAGGACCGTAGAATGCTTTGAATTCTTTCACCCACAAAAGTGAGAAGAGCCAAGAGTGGAGTAGAAATATAGTTAAAAGGCCTTCGTTAAGTTTTCTAAGCTCACATTCACTCCTAGATGCTGTGGCAAATGAACTCTACCTTATAGTAATGAAATTATACTTAAAAATACACACACACACACACATACACACACACGCACACACACACACACGATGCATTATGCAGAAACGGAGGCACATGTGACCAAGTAGATCCACCCTTGAAGA
>NW_011888920.1:3357748-3360265 GCF_000151845.1 Pteropus vampyrus
TTCAAATCTTCCTAGCCAAATATTGAACTTCTGTAAAACAGAACCAAAAGCTTTAATGTTCCCCACATTACAAAGATAGAATAATTTCAGTTTTAAAGTAACTACAAATATAGACAAAAATACACATTTAACAACTTTCTTCTAATCTAAAGAGCTTCAAAATAGGTAGCAATTATTGAATGTTTATTGCACATGTGAAAAATGTTATTTAAAATGTGTAATCGAATAGGAATAATAATAATTCATCTAGACTAAAACATACAAATGTGCCAAACTGGAATCTTCAGGCTTTTCTTTAGATGTTTCAAATCACTGAACTTATATGATGAAAACATTACCAAATGAGTCTTCCTAAATCATCTGATTCAGTCATACTGATAAATGTGTACCTTTCCATTTTTCTTAAATATTTTGTTTAAAATTTTTCCACTGAATTTCAAAATCATAAAATTTAATCAATTATGAAACTAATGCTGTATAAAATCCTCAAAACTGTCTTCGACATTGCTTATAGAAGGCTATTTCCTCATTTATTTTCTTACTGCAAACATTCCAGGATATGTGTAGATTATTCACTCACTGAATTTTTAATTGTTTCTGCAACTCTTCCTTTTTTTAGCCTAGAGCAACTTGTTCATTTCTGAAAGCAAACAGCTTTCCCCAAATGCTTGGGAACAAGCTGGATAGCCTAACAGAACTTTACTTATCTTGAAACAAAATATTGAAAAGCAGCGCTTCTGAAAACTGAATGTACATTCAAAAGTCTACTCTGGAAATTAACGTTACTTTTCCCTTTAATCACCAAACGTACATACCTGAAATAGTAATATAAATAGTAATGTTGATTTTCTCTACATTTTATTTTTATGTTAATGTTGTCTTTTTTCTAAAAAAATATATTACCTGAGGAAATACGTTTGTTCAAAACTATTTAAACAAACTATTTTAAGATGTATTTCTGTTGTCTTTTCATCATTCATTTATAATTTATGATTTATAACCCAGGCTTTCCCACGAGGGAGTTAAAGAAATTTACAATAAAGATTTCTAGTGTCCACTGTATTCTCTCGAGAAGTAAACATGTTCTAAAGAAATGAATCTCTGTTTCAATACTAAAATTTAGTAGAAGTCCTGAGATAGTCAATTCATTTCCAACGTTTAGAAAATATATTATTCTGCATTTTAAGACAAAAAACAGCATGTAAACCAGATGTTCCTAGATTAAGAAATTTAGAACAGAACATATCCGAAGTGTAGCTAGCTTTTTACTTATATTTATCTAAGGATAAGGCAAGCAAGTCCCACAATGTTGAAATCAGTCTTATTACTTCCTTCAGTTTGACTTCGGTCAGTGGAAATATTCATGGGCTTATATCAGCTTTTTAGTGAGTCCTATCATTTTTTTTAATTACTATGGCTTGTATTAATAAATGTCTTCTATTTATATGCTGAAATAAATTACTAGAAGATGCAGACACTATGAAAAATGGCTGGGAATAGGGCCAAATGTTATTACATACATCCAGGGACCAGTAATTTTCTAAATGGCACTTTAAGCTCTCTTGCCTAAATAATTACAAATACGGCCAGCATGTAATTTACTGAAATAATTATGCACTCTTCTAGTTCTCGTCACCCATCTCAAGTTCATGGTCACTTACCTTGTCTTTATTTTCAGTACCAGAAGCCTCAGGCTTGGTCCTAATCACAAATGGGGTAGACAGTCGCAGCAAGACCCTTTCAAAGGTGGCATTAACCTTTGGAGAAACAATCTCGAAGCAGTCCTCAAACTTGAGCACTTTGTGAGTGTCACATCGGAGCTGCTTCCTTAGGCCTTCCCCCAGCTGAAGGACTAACATGTGGGGATCGAACATCAAGTGGAAAGGGAAAGCTCTGCAGAAGGTGTTGATGCTAATTCTCAGGTCCGCAGGAACTTGGGAGGTTCCTTGTGGAAGGTTTTTCGTGATGTTAGTATTTTCACATTCTTTGATAAGGAAAGTAAGACAGCTACAGTTGCCTGAGTTTGAACTATCAGAGCACAGTTTCTCATTTGCAACCTGTTCCACTTCCACATCCAGCCGATAGATCTTCTTTCCTGCAGCCTTAATCATCCCCAGCATTGCAAACCCCACAGTATGGTGAGGGTGGAAGTAGTGAAGCATAAGAGTACCTTCAGGGAGCTCTTTGCATAGGAATGATGGTGACTCCAGAGTGGCCTGTTTTCCGAAAGAAGTTCTAATGTGTTCCAACAAAGCATCAAAGCCATTAAAAAAGTCCTGCAATGTGCCACCTACAGCTCGAAGGACTCTCTCATTCTCATCAAAGCAAATATTAAAGAACTCCTCACCAAATTTTTCTTGAATTTCCTCAAACTTCAAACCTAGAGATAAATGGGAAGTATATGTTAGAGAAGTATAATATAAATAATTAAGTTTATAGCTTTTAAATGCTTATCAAATGAGGTAGATAGCAAATGAAACAAGAAAGATATTTCCCTTGAGTTCACAAATTTCTCAG
>NW_011888920.1:3361120-3371095 GCF_000151845.1 Pteropus vampyrus
GATCTGAGGAAATATAAGGAGAGAATTATTGTCCAAAGAAGAATACAACAGATATAAAAGAGTTAAGTCTGTATGCTAAAGAAAGCTTCTATTAGAGTCATTCTATTGCTTCTCCTTTGGCTTTGGTTACGTAGGAGAGCAGAATTTTGCCACCTCAAAATACGTCTCTTTAACATTAGGATTATTTTAGGTTGATTATTTTTAAGAAACAAAAGACTCAAGAAGGGCTCTTTACCTCACTGTTAACTGCCTAAAAGAATCTAGATAAAAGGCTTGGTCCAGGAAGAGCTATCATCAAATAACTACAAAGAATATAGGTTAGGTGTTGCAGGGGGAACTCCTCAGGGCTTAGAGACCGAGTCCTCTCTAAATCCCATTGACTCTGCATGGCCCCATAAACATTTGTTTTTCCATCTCCATGTGAATTTCTTTCCTTCCTTTGAAGTCCTAGACTCCAACCCCATCTCCTTAGTTCAGAATGGCATATAAGCCCCAATTGCCTGACCACATGCGAGCCTCATATTCTTATAGAACTCCAGTACACACATAATTAATTGGTTTTTCTTCTGCTTGTCTGTCTCATGTCAATTTAATTCTTAGAGCAGCCAGAAGAATCTAGAAAGGTAGAAGATTTTTTCACTCACCAACAGCTGAAATCAATATAATAGCTTACATATTCACATTCCTTTGCCTAGTCTGCTCCAGCAGGTCCTGAAAATCAGGCAGGACTGGGAAAAAGACCGAAAGTCACTTTACTAGTGTCCTGTTCGTGTGCAGAGCAGTCTAGGCTGCCTATGGCTTGGTTTGTTGTTCCCACCTACTATTTACCTAAGGGTTCACCTCATCCAGAAGTGAGAGAATAAAACAAAGTCAAAATATTATTTTGCAAATACAGTAAAAAAAAACATCAAATATTTTTGAAAGCAAACTATAGGGTATAAACACTGTGATAGCCAAGTTAAGGGTCAGTTTGATAAAGAAGTTCTTAGAATCAATGTAAAATGAAAAGAAGTAAAAATCTAAGTGAAAAAGAGTCCCTAATTAAGAAGCATTTCATATTAATTTTAGTTTCATAGATTTTATGTTCAAGACAAGCTGAGAAAGTCACCTATTAAGATAAGAACATCAATCACCACTCATCTCACATTGTCACTTTACAAGATTGCCCTTCAACATATATTGCATTCACTAATACTAATACCAGCCAGAATTGATAATGACGGCATTTATCTGTCCATTTAGCTAGCGTGGGAGAAAACAAGATCGATGACATTCACTGCAACTTGGAGCCTGCTCCAACTGTTCCATTGAAACCACTTTTATAATTACTGAAACCAACACATACTGTTTTGTCCTTATCTTAGTTAACCTTATTTGTTGTTTTTCTTTTAATTTGATCTATTGATCATCTCTTCCTCCTAAATCTCCCTTCTCTCTTGGCTTATGAAATCACACTTTCCTGGTTTGATTACTGTCTGAAAATTCCTTCACTAAAACTTCTTCCTATGTCAAATCCTTATATCACCATCACTACACCATAACTAAAATATTCTAATACATACAAATTAATGTCCCCTCAAGTGCACTGTTATTTGTTACTATAAAAAAATTTCAATTATGAAATTCTAATTAGAAACTAAATTCAGAATAAATAAAAATGCTTGTAATCTGACTCTATTGGATGAAATACAAAATCCCACGTACCACTGAAAATATTCCACAGATTGCTTCTATACTTAAAGAGTTGTATCTTAAAAGGATATAGGGTCTTTATGTACAGCAAGGAAAAATAGAATTTCTTCTAATTTGCACTTTTTATAACATTAAAAATGCCTTCACAGTTATTAAGTAAAGAACACAGGTATAAATATAACACGGTAAGTTTATGTTTTATTTCCAATGCCATAATCCTAAAGAATCATCCAAAAAATAACAAGTAAATTCACTAGATGCAACAAAATGAAAACTACTCTGTGAGTATAGCATTCTATCAACTAGAAATCCTTGCTGCCTTAAACAAGCACTTCTGTACTTTAAGGTACAAGGATTATTAGTTCTCAAATAATGATGCGAAAGTGACCTGTATCAATAAAGAAAAACTGAATTATTTTGAACATTACACTTAAATACTATACAAAGTATTTGTATATCCTTATACAAACCGCAATATTCAATTAACTAATAAATTTTTTCCTCACAATTGTTAAACTGTACAAAATCAGAAAATAAAAATAAAATTTTGAGTTTGAAAAATTGAAACTAGGGAAAGATCACTTCAACTTTTGGCAAGTATGCTATGAATCAATAGTTAAGACTTCCATTTTAAACTTTATCTCAAAATGTAGAAAGTACAGAGGAAACAGTTCAGTTCAGACAATTGGTGCAGCTCTCACTCCTAAGGTTCCACCCACGATTGATGCAAACCCCCTACTTACAGTAAATCATTTGAAACATATAGACAATGCTCATCTTTTCATATCACAAAATGCTATGACAGTTTGACATTTGGGTCTATAAGAATACATTTCCTCAAGACAAAATGTCAGAATTTTAAGTTACTGTTAATTCACCTCTTTTAATGAAATGAATAGCCTAAATGCTGAGATTTTCAGCTATAAATGAAACAGTCTGTTCACTCATGACATAAATCTTTTGCCTTTCACCTGCTGTCCATCTGACTTTACATTGCGCACTTCTTGAGGACAAGGACCTTATCCCATTTATGTCAGCATAACTAATGCCTGGCACTTGGAGACTTAGACTTCATTCACAGAAACTAAACATTCATCTAAGTATTTGTTTGATAAATATAATCAAGTTTTTAAAGTTGCAGTTGTGCCACATCTAAGGATACCAAGACAAGTAAACACATTGTTTTCTCCATGGGCCTCTACAGATAATTAAATTACAATGTGATTGGGCTATAGTAGAGTCATGCTGGAGCACCTATGGAGGTATGAAAAAAAAACTCTGACTTTCTCTTCAGGGAGATAACGTTTGAAAGGAGACTTGAAGAAGAAGTGGGTTTTAAAAGGCTAACAAGACCAGACAGAAAAAGTTGAAAATCACATGGTATCACTTATATGTGGGATATGAACCTAAAAGCAACAAATGAACAGGAAAAACAGAGACTCATGGACGTGAACAATAGACTAATGGTTACTGGAGGGTAGGGGAGAAGGGGGAAGGGAAAGGTAGATGGAGTAAAGGGGGTCAAATATGTGGTGACAGAAAGAAATCTATGGGAGGTAAACACAGTGTAAATATATATACACACACACACACACACACACACACACACACACACACACACACATGCCTTACTGTTAAAATGTACAGCTGAAACTTATTGGATTTCATTAACCAATGTCACCATGACAAATAAATAAATAAATAAATAAATGGTCGACAAGGAAGAAACAAGCATACTAGCAGATGGACAGTAATGGAATACGGATAAACCAGGGAAGTGGAAGACTCTTGCATCGTCAGGGAAGGGAGAGTAGTAAGTGGATAATGGCTGAGCAGCAGGAGTTAAGGGGGTGGGGTGAGTTGTTAATTAATCAGCAGCGTAGAAGATGGACTTAAGGGTGCCAAAACCACAGTCAAAGACAGCAGCCAGAAAAATGTTGCAATGTCTTAATTAGGCAGTACCAGTAAGAATGGAAAAATGAGTGCCAAGCAATGTGCCAAATTTTTCATGGATTACTTTATTTAATATTTTAAAAACTTCCTATTAAGTAGATATTTTTAATTGTTCTCATTTTACAGGTGAGAAGTGTTAAGAAATCTGCCCAGATTTACACAACTTTAGGTAGCAAAGCCAGGTCTCAAAGTGAAGTTTAATACAAAATCTTGTCTAATAAGCACAGTGTCAAAAGAGTAAAACATCTGTATGTGAGGAGGGGATGCACGTCTTGTTCATCATATCATCAATGCCTAGCATTTGTCTTGACAGTCGTAGGTGCTCGATATTGGCTGGATGTTGAATGAATTAACGTACCACCAAAGTCAGCAGAAATAAGTTACAAGGAGCAGTCAACACGTCAAATGCCACAGTAAGGTCAAGTAAGATAAGGACAGAAAATTGTAAACTGGATTGGTTAGAACTTTGGGGACCTTTGACAGAGCAGTTTCAGTGGAGGGGTGGGGGCAGAAGATTGAGTATAATGGTTTTGCGGAGTGTGTGGCAAAGTGCAGAAACAGAAATAATAGTTTTTAGCTGAATCCATAGTATTATCTAAAGGCTAAAATTACTTATTACATAAAATTATAACAAATCTGACCTCTATATGGAAAGAGAAATGGTCCCCTATTGAGAATTAAGTGAATAAAGAGAGTTACGGCACCGAAGATATGGCACGAACTGGGGTTCTGGATTTTCTAAGGTGATACCTATTAATAACAGAGAGAACTTAGTGTCTTTCTAGGTCCAGAGACCATACTTACCACCCAACAAGGGCATCAGTCTCCACTAACATGAGAAAATACCAAAGCGAGAGCCATACCTTCAAGTTGCTTAAACTTCAACTGAGGAGCTAAATATTTTGCCAACTAGTTACTTCTGTGAACTGTAGAAACAACATCATTATTTTTTGATTAATTACTTAAGCTTCATCAACATAGTATCTAAGTAATGTAACTATACCTCAGGTCCAAACTGAAAAGATTTCAACATTTTAAGGTGATTATCTTTTTAAAGAAACAATTACTTTTTTCCAGCTTTACTGAAATATAATTGACATATAACACTGTAAGCTGAAGATGTACAACGTGTTGATTTGATACTTAAATATTGCAAAATGACTGCCGCCACAGTGTTAGCTAACCTCTGGATTATGTCACATAATCGCCATTTCTTTTTTATGTGAGAACATTTAAGATCTACTCTCTTAACAGTTTTCCAGTATACAATACATTATTTTTAACTACAGTCACAATACTGTGCATTAGATCACCAGAACTTATTCATCTTCTAACTGAAAGTTTATACTCTTTGACCAACATCTCCCCATTTTCCCCACCCCAGCTCCTGGTAACTACCATTCTACTCTCTGTTTCTGAGTTTGACTTTTTTAGATTCCACATATAAGTAATAGCATACAGTATTTGTCAAGAGACAATTATTTTACCTAGCAAGACCATAAGACATTTGTCAACTAAGTTTGAAACCTAGATGAGACTTTTATAGAAATATTCTAGTGTCATGCCAACCTATGAAGTTGGTTTTCACCCCCTCAGAAGAGATTAAGGGTAAATATTATGTATACCTAAATACTAACAAAGGACAAATGTTGAAAAGAAATTCCACTGCCCAAATTGTAATTTTAAGGGATATTTTTTTGAATCTGATATATCAATAGTTTCATTTGAATCTTAGTGGAGTGAGATAAAACCTTTGTAGTTTCTGAGTACTTTATAGTTCAGTAAGTAACTGAATATACTCACTGAACTATATTTGTTCTTAATCTATCAAAGATTAAACAGTGATTTTCTACTATTTTAGAGGCTTATAATTCTCCTTTTGCTGCATCTGTGGCACCTGTCTTGCTACAAAAAGAACACAGCATATCTCATATATCTACTTCTAAGCATAGTTGAACTGAAATTGCCTTAATATTTTTAAAATTTGATTAGATACTTCAAGTTAACAGGACATATATTTAGATTTAAAAAATGAGGTTTTTATATCTTTGATCTGACAAAGAATTTGCTAAGCATAGTAATAGGGGAAACCTTCTAACATTAATTCTTGAATACCCAAAAGAATAAGTATTATTAGAAGCATAGTAAGTGCTTCAGGCACAAAAATATTCGTAATGGTAAAGTTTACAGTTTGTATATTTTGAGAATATGTTAAGGTACGCTTTAAAATATACATAGGATATAAAATTTAATAGTGAGAAATGTGACATAATGGAGATGAAGCCAAACCCTGAGTATTGTGGAATACTTTTTTCACTCAGAAACTACATCTAAAAAAGTAAAGCATCAGAAAATATACTCCAACATTATCAGTTGTTACTCCTTCCTTTCAAAGAGTAAAGCGCAGGAACCAATGGAGAAAGAACTATGAGTAAACTAATAAGAAAAAGAATTTCTCTCTCAGATGTAGAAAATCCTGAATCTACTGATGGAAAAGGCACAAGATTCAGCCAAGATTGGTAAGAAAACAAACACACACACACACACACACACACACACACACACACACACTAATGGAGTTACAGATATATAGACATATGATAATGAAACATAACCTGCAAATTTGTAATAGAAATATAAATGAAGATTACTGATATAGAAGAAGGGAAACTACTGACAAATGCCAGTCAAATTTTATTCATAATCTGGAGCTAAACAATCTCAGCAAAACCCAGGAGTTGGGACACTGAAGAGAAACAGGAGAGAGCTGGGGAGGAGAAAAGTAGCAGCATTCTAAAAGTCCCTTCTGAAAGGGATCTAGGTCACTAGAGGAAAACTACATTTTACTAGGGAAATAAGTGACATTTTGCTTTAAAATAATGAAAAACACATGGATCTAATTTTAGTAGCAAGAAAAGGAAGATAACCAATAACACCATGGGAAAGTAGAACAGAACCTTTAAACTACAAAGGTAAAATATAAATTTATATATTGAATTCCTATATAGAGAGAATTTCAAAATGAAATTCATACATAATGACTTTCAACATGTTCAAAACAGCAAAAATAAGGTAAAGAAAAATTACATAAAATAAATAATTATCATTAATCAAGATGAAAGAAAGAAAATCAGTCAAGTATGCATTTCACTAAATGTAAACAAATACATTCTCCTATCAAATGACAGAAATTCTCGCCTCGTCTATAAAAATTACACTTACAAAAACCTTTTCTAGAAAGGTTGAAAATAAGCAGTAGACAATAAAATTCCAAGAAACAACAAGAAGAAAAAACCAAGAAGGGAAAAGCAATATCAATATCAAACACAATAGAATTAAGATTAAGAGTGCTCATCGGGATAAATAGACATTATACAAAAAGATCATAATTTACAAGGATCGAGGAGATATAAACCTGCATAAACCAAGCAACATTGCCACTAAATGTATACAGCAAAAACAATTAAAAATAATTGCTAATGAGTATTAATTTGTTTATGGAATGATAAAAAATGCTCTAAAACTGATCGTAGTAATTAATGGTTGTATAACTATGAACTTTCTAAAAACCCACTGAACATCAAACTTTAAATGGGTGAACTGTATGTATGTGAATTATATTTCAATAAAGCTATTATATGTATTAAAAATGAATGAACTCTTTATAATTATAATTATAGCAGAAAATTTAATACACCTCTCTCAGGATCAGATGGATCTAACAGACAAAAAAGCAAAATCACAGAGAAATTAAATAAAAGTATGTACAATAAAACAATCAATAAAAGAAAAACTTAATACAAATAAATTTGAAGTGAAAAACTCTAAATAGCCCTTTTCAGAACCAAAAACCTCAAACATTAAAAAAGCAGTCATAAATAAGTAAATATTAATGACAAAAATGAAAACTAATAAAAAGGTAGAGGAAGAATAAAATTAAAATAAAATTTTGAAAGTAAAAAATTCAAAACATGTATATATACATATATGTGTATATGAGTATGTAAATACATACATATGTATGTGTATTTATATGTATATGAAGAAATTACAAAATTCGCTCAAGTACTTAGCCACAAAATTCCCATAATATATTTCTAAGTAAAGATTTTGCAAATCGCATTTTCCAATAGTAATAAAAATAATAATAATCACTTAAAAATAACAAAACAGTGACCAAAAATCTTATCTATTTAAAAGTTAAGCAATACGCTCTCTTGGATTAAAGAAAAAAATCAAAATTGAAATAACAACTTCTAGAAATCAGTAAAGAGGAGACTACTTCATTCAAAACCTTATGAGTCACAACAAAAACTGTACTCAAATAAAAATAGGTCATAAATATTTTCAGCAACAGAAAAAATAAATAAGTTGCAATTAAGAAAATTATATCGAGCTTAAAAATTAATTGACGAAAACTGAAACTAAGAGAAAAAAAAGTAAACTAAATCAGGAATGAGAAAGAAGATACAGGTACACATTAAGAAATAGAAGAATCAAAAAAAATAAAAAAGCCATGCTACTTCTGACAACAAATGTGTAAATGGATAAATTTTCTATTAAAATACAAATGACAAAAATTGATCCAAAAAGAATTGGGCAACCTGAGTTCTGTCTAACCTTTAAAAACAATTAGATAATTCCAAAGTTACTTAAATATTTCCAGGCCATAGAAAAAAAAAAAATTAATACTACTCAATTCTTTTTATTAAGCCCACATAACTTTAATGCCAAAACCTAACATAATATACTAAGACTAATTGATCTTATGAATATTTACTAAAATAGTAGCAAATAGAATCTAGCAATTTATAAAAGGATAAGACATCATGAATAAGTGGTGTTTATATCAGAAATGAAAAAGTAATTCAATAGTAGAAAATCTGTCAGTATAGATGATGACATTTATACAATTAAATGAGAAAATAATATGATTGTATCAGTAGGTTCCAAAAAGTCTGAAATTCAACAGCCTTAATAAAAATTTTGAGTAAAACAGGTATATAAAGAAACTGCTCAAATATAATAAATGCTGATTTCCAAAAACCAGAAGCAAAGCTTATACTAAATAGTAGAATACTAAAAATGTTTCAACTAAATTCAGAAATTTGACAAATATGCTTCCATCAAAGTTGTTATTCAATATTATATCGGGGGTCTAGCAAATGCTATGAGATACGAAAATAAAGTAGTATATACTTAGAAAACCTAGAAAGTCTTTTAATCTCAAGGCTCTTTCTTGCTTCAGTTTTTTGTTTGTTTGTTTGTTTGTTTTGGTAATCAAAACATTTACGATATATATTTTATAGAAAATTCTAGAATTAATAAGAAAATGTAGAAAATAGTTGAATATAAAATAAATATAGAAAGAATACCTTTTCTGTATATTAGCAGTGAGGATCAAGAAGTAGCAATGGGGAAATATCTTATTCAAAGTAGCAATAAAAATTATAAATCATAGGAATATATTTAATAAGAGAAGCTTAGAACTTATATTAAGAAACCCAATAAAACTTAACACAGGATACAAAAACTGAGCAAACTGGAAAATATTTCATATTTTAGAATAAAAAGGCCTTATATTATAAAAACATCGATTCTCCCAAAATTTATAGGTAAGTTTAATGCATTTCCAATTATAATCTCAACAAGTCTCCTTACCAATAGAGTAATTTTAAGATTCACATGGAAGAATAAATGCCTAGAATAGCTCCAAAATGCTTGATTAGGAAGATCAAATATTACCATAAATAAAATGCACTATAATTAAAATTTGTATTTCCATAAGAACAAACAGACTATTGGGTCAGAATAGAGAATGAGTAAATTCAGAAGTAAATCTATGTACATAAGCTTTAATATGTCACAAAATAGTATTTTAATTCAATGAAAAAAGAATGGCTTAATAAACGGCACTAGTGATCTGGAAAATAATAAAATGGACTCTTATCTCACACAATAAAACAACAAATATCAAATTCCAGATCAATTAAAAGAAATTTCAAATAAAAAAAAAAAGAACAGAACAGTAAGTATTTTAGAAGAAAATCTAGGAGAGTATCTGTATGCCTTAACCAAAACTGGCAACCATACAAAAAAGACATAAAGATATTTGATTTTGCAAAATATAAAGCTAAGTAAGTTAAAACTATCAGAATAATGCATAGAATACAATTTTATTTTAGTAAAAAATGTGTGTGTGTGTGTGTGTGTGAGTGTGTGTGTGTGTGTGTGTGTGAGAGAGAGAGACAGACAGACCGACAGACACAGAAAGAGACAGAGAGAGACAGAGAGCGCGAGCGTGAGAGTGATGCACTCCCTTGCCATTCT
>NW_011888920.1:3371850-3387419 GCF_000151845.1 Pteropus vampyrus
ATTTCCATAAGAACAAACAGACTATTGGGTCAGAATAGAGAATGAGTAAATTCAGAAGTAAATCTATGTACATAAGCTTTAATATGTCACAAAATGGTATTTTAATTCAATGGAAAAAGAATGGCTTATTTAATAAACGGCACTAGTGATCTGGAAAATAATAAAATGGAATCTTATCTCACACAACAAAACAACAAATATCAAATTCCAGATCAATTAAAAGAAATTTCAAATAAAAAAAAAAAAAGAACAGAACAGTTAAGTATTTTAGAAGAAAATCTAGGAGAGTATCTGTATGCCTTAACCAAAACTGGCAAACATACAAAAAAGACATAAAGATATTTGATTTTGCATGATATAAAGCTAAGTAAGTTAAAACTATCAGAATAATGCATAGAATACAATTTTATTTTAGTAAAAAATGTGTGTGTGTGTGTGTGTGTGTGTGTGTGTGTGTGTGTGTGTGAGAGAGAGAGACAGACAGACAGACAGACACAGAAAGAGACAGAGAGAGACAGAGAGCGCGAGCGTGAGAGTGATGCACTCCCTTGCCATTCTTCGAGTTAGTCTATTCCAAATATCACTACTATGTTTTAGGTCACCACGATCAATAATCTAGTATTATTTCAACAGCCTCTTAACTAATTTTTCTGCTTTCCAATTTCTCTGCAATCCATTCTTTATACGCTCTCTTGAAATCATAAATCTTATATCATTTCTCTGCTTAAAGCCATCCAAAAAAAATGGGCAATTACCCATTGCCTTCAAAAAAAAAGTCCAATCTCAGCAGAGCTTGATTCAGCTCATTCTCATCTCTCCCAATTTCCACACTTCAATTCTGTACACAAGCCATGGTGAACCACTTGGAGTTTCCTGAACATGCTCAACAGTCTCTCTTACTTCCAGGCCTTCTGTACATTCTAGTTTGGGGTTTGATTTGTTTGTTTTTAATAGAATTCTGTTTTCCTACCCACCCCACTTAGCTAGTTATCTGCTTAGACTCATCTTGCAGATCTTTACACCTAAATTCTTCCAGAATGCTCGCCTTGACACTCCAAGACTGAGACAGATGCTAGGCTTCCAAAGCACTTTGTTCTTACTCCCATCCTAGCATTTATCACACAATAGATGCTGGTTTATTCACCCACTCAACCGGAGGTAACCTCTTTGAAGACAAAGGTTATTGTCTTGTTCACCACTTATTCACTGCTTTATTTAACAAAATGAGAACACCTGCTCTGTATCAGTCTCAGAGCTGAGCGCTAGGCATACTAGAGAGATCAGAACAGACATGGGTCTCACCCTTATTGAGCTATGTGAAAGATAGAATCCAGTAATTTTGCACACAGTCTCACAACTGTACAAAGAAAACACATGATAACAGGTGTTATGATAAGGTGCAGAATGCTATCAGAACATATAACAAGGACCTAATGTAATCAACTGGGTCAAAGAAAGCTTCCCTTAAAAAGTGACACGACTGAAGATAAGTAAAAGTCAACTAGGCAGCCAAGAAAGAGCAGAAAGGGGAGGAAAGAAAGCCATTCTAGAATAAAGGAACATTATGCAAAGGTCCTGGAAAAGAAACTAATATGGAGTGTTTGAGAAACTAAATGAACACCACTAATCCCTGGCACAGGGCTTGTCGTCACCCTAATCCCTGGCAAAGGGCTTGTCTGTAGAGAATTTTTTGAACAAATAGATAAAAGAATAAATGGATTAATGAATGAACAAATAAATGCAGCTGTGTGTGACTAACCAGATATCTACATATGATGTATATATTACATCATATTACATATTACATATTACATATATATTACATCATATGTATAGCAGATATACTCTCTTATACAATGTGTATAGGTGTAATTTTTCCATTGCTGTTTTTCATACTCTTCAATACTTGATGGCAGGCCTTTTTAGCATCAGGAAGTTATGCTAAATGACTAATTTAATAGGTGTGAATGCTTATTATTTGACAAATTCTTGTTCTTCTGCCAACAAATAGCCAGAGGTGAGAACAAAAATGGGCAGACTCAAGACAGCACATGTGTAATTAGGCAGCTTTATCAGGGCTCTGTGCTCTGCTTACTGTCAGATTCTGACCACCTATCAGGTGACTAAAGGCTCATCGCATTTCCAAGCCTTCCTCGCCCAGCTCCCTGGCAAGTTGCTGTGGAAGACACCGAGCCAACAGCCCAGCAGTAGTGTGGTGCATATTCAATGAACGCAAACACAAGCTAATTACAAAGAAGAGCTGCATGAGCACCCATCTCAGCCCTGTGCCCACACCTGGCCCATGCTTCTGAAATGCAATCTGCCACATTGTGAAAATATGGCAGTGGCTCACAGGCTTTGCATCTCTCTACAGAGATGTATTCTCATCATTTCTCTTATCTGCACTTTTACCAATCTTTTTACCTGATGGCCAACAGGGTAGGGGAGGGAATTACTACACGCAAATACATGGATTCTGGCTTCTGCTGCTGCTGACTGGTTCTATTCAAATTGGAGGCAACAATAGTGGCAGCAGGAGAGCATAATTTCCACAAGAATGGATCCTCAGAGGGTTTCCTTAGAGCTGTTAATCACTTCTAATGCCTCTAATTGTTACGCTTTTTACAGTCGCTAAATTGTGATTCACCCTCCGCAACTGCTCCAACCCAATCTTGGGAGCTATGCCTCTGTCCAATTTGTAAAGAGATTAACTTTTGGAATAAAAGTTGCCTTGTGGTAAAGAAATAAGAATGATGAAAATCCAAAAATTTTTTACAACCTTCCTGTTGAATTAGGTAATACTTAGTCAAAAGCCTAAAATATGTATTCCATTAGCCAAATAGCATCAGATTTTATGTGTGACAGAAACTAGCAAAACATCATGCATCCATGATGTAGCTATTACAGTGCATGTGACAGCACTTGACAACATGCACAAATAAGCAGTCCTAATACTTTTATACTTTTAGAGGATGACAACACGTGACTGTATGCTTATTTAAAAGAGAATCTGTAGATACACCATTTCATATAATGTCATGCATGAAGATGAGTGTACTGGAACTTCACTGGTAACTCAGCCCAACTTCCCTGAAAACACAGTGGTCCTCACAGATAGTCATCCTTCCTCTGCTTAAACACCACCTGGATGAGGCACTCCTGAAGCTTGCTCTTCCAATACTGTCTCTACTAATCACAAAGTTGCTTCCTTCTTCCATCATGGCAAAATCTATTCCTATAACTTTACTCAACCAGTTCTAGTACATCCTCTGTGGTGATTTAGACAAATCTACCTGCTCTCCTCACAGAAATCTTTTAAAGTATCTGAAAATAGTTCTTAGTCTTCTCATCTTAACTTTTCAAAGAACTAATTCAAAATGCATTAAAGGCAGCTCTAGAGAACAATTTTATGTGGATTTGGAAAATGTGTACCTTAGAAAATAGACACATGGTATGTGTGATTTAGAAGGACATTATGTGTTATGATTTGGAAGGAAACAAGAAAGCAGGAGAGATCTAGGAGATCTATTTCAGGTAAGAGGAGCTAATGTGAGCTGCTTTTATTCCAGGGCGATAGTCTTTTATGTATATGTGCTCTAACTTGGGAAAATGGATAACTGTATTTATTCCTCCTCACTAGACTACACATTTCAAATGGTTTTCCAGATCATATTTATTTGTCATGCTCCATTCACATTTTTCACACTCAGTTCCTCTTTGATCATGCGCATTTAAGATGTTGGGCTGGGTAGAGAAGCAATTTAGGGCTATGAAAAAAAGTATCAATGGCACATGTCGGGATTGAACACATAACCACTGTCTCTTTTGCTTCGTAAGTGAGGCCACCCTAGGAATGGCTGAAGCCAGCATCTTAGGCAGAGTAACTACTCATAAGTGTTACTATCTCAGAGTGAATCTGACAGGGACACTGAGCTGTTTATAACACTACATCCGGACATATCCTACATATAGGACAGAAAGGAAAGCCTGAGACATGAAAGAATTAATAAAAATAGTAATCTTTAAAAATTGGTAGAGAAGGAGACAATATACACCCGAGTTCTTCCATTGTTGTAAAAGGAAACTATAATTTGTTTGGTTTCATGGTTTATTTGGTAAAACGGTTATGTCCTTATGAATTCTTTTACTTCTGTAGCACAGCTGTGTTCATTTTTTGTCTCCTTCCAGTTTTTATACATCCCCACACACATTTTACATTGTTGAATTCATAATATCATCATACACACAAAAACACTTTGTGTTTGGCTTTTTCTTTTCACGTAATATTTCATCTCTTGCAGAAGCTAGGAGAATTTACAGCCGTAAGCTATAGGTTGAGTCTCGCTCTGGAAAACTGCCTTTGGCTGAAGAGAACTACCTGGCCTACTGTCCTGTCCTCTCCCCAGGGCAGCCTATATGCAAAGATAGTTAGTTTGGGAGGTAGTAAGCCGAAATATAAAGGCTTCCTTGCCTCTATGTGGGCAATTCTGAAGAGATCTGCTGAAACCTTTTTTGTGGCTGCATCACACAGCAGTTTCAACTTCTCCCTCTCCCATCATTCTACTTTCTTTATATTCTCAAGGGGAAACAGTCTGGTAAAACTATTAAGCTGCAAACACGTGTTACCTTTTTTGAAAAAGGATGACATGGAGAATGAAGCTGTAAACCACAAAGGATTATTCTCAGGCCTTGAAATCTAATGTGGTTTGCCTGGTTGGGTCATCGATCCTGAGGGTACCATCTAGTAGCACTCTTGAGCATAAATCTCCATCTCAGGGTCTGTTTCCCGGGGAATCATAGCTATGATAACATCATAAACAGTTTCTCACTGAAACAGCTGTTTGATGTTCTTATAAAAAGATTCATCATACTTTTTGATTGAACACTTCCTTATAGTTGGACCGTTGGTTGTTGCCAACATTTTGTCAGTATAACAAGCATTCGATAAACATCAATCCATTATTTGATGTTTCTTCTTGTTCTGAATTATTTCTTTTTAAAAAATCTGAAGAGTAGGCCATTACTAAGATAAAGATATGAAGGTTTTCAGTCTACTGATATTAAAGCTTTATAGATTATATAGTATTGTAAACATAAGTCCAGTAGTAAGATATACTACCAGGATACTAAGGAATTGAGACAGATTGTTTTATACATTATGGTATCTTTGACCCAAGACACAGTATAGGATGCTTGAGAGGCCCAAAGAGAACAGAACAGTCTACAATTAACTTTGTAGCTAATTCTACTATATTTGGCAGAGTAAATCAGAAACAACAATGCCAGCACTCTGTACAAAATAAATATTTGTTGAATAAATGTATGAATGAATAAATGAATACTCAGGTTGCTTTAAATTTTAATTAAAATTCAAGAGTGCTCATTAATGTAGAAATGTAGAAAATGTACATTAATGTAGAAAATATGGAGTGGATACTGAGAGGCCTCTGGCTTTAAGTTCTTAAATTGTTCCCATTCCAAAACGAAAGTGATGGTGGTGGTAACAGTGATAGCACATGTGGGCATGTGTTGGATCCTCTTTTATGCTGAAGCTAGGAGAGAGACTAAGAAGGAAGAATTGCAGAGGAGTAAAATAAAGTAATAATTAAGAAAAGCACTCATAGTCACCTAGAAAACAATAAGCAAAGTTTGTTATTAACACACCAGGACACACCCACAAAATTAACAGAAAGGCGTGCCAGAGATTGGAAAATATTAGTGAAAATCCAAATCCTTAAATTCGGAGCAGACGAGAAAGGAAGATGTGAAGTTGTATGCGGTATATCTAGTTTGATACACTGGCAGATCCTACAGACATAACATAAGAATTATTCCCTGTCCTCATCTTTTAAAATGATCACTTTATAAATTACATAAATGTCTAATCATTATGTTGTGCACCTAAAAGTAATACAATATTATATGTCTACTGTAATTGAAAAATTTTTTTCTAATTTTAGTTCCCCAAGAATCATTTCTCAAATTAGGCGGATCTCTCAAAGCCGTGAGAGCAAAACTTATTCATTCCAATCTGCACCCTGTCACTCATATTCCCTCCCTTGGAATCTCCAAAAGAGAGCAGCCCCCACTGGGCAGGCACAAGTAGAGGCGACAAAGAGAAGGGCAATTTACTTTTTAGAGAGGAAGGCAAAAAAACAGAACCAGGAGAAAGGAAACTATACCAAACGCTTTATACTTATAGATATTTTAATATTTAATAGGTAAGCTTATAGCTACCTGATCTAAAAGAGATATAAAACAAAACTGTCTGAATTTGGAGGTCTTATTTTTCCCAAAAACTTTTATCACTTCCCTGACACTCTTTAACTCCTAAGGAAAACAAAAAGATATATGAGAGATCTTTCTTAATATTCAAAAGCAAACAAAAATGCATTACCCAAAAGGTCATCTAAATCTAGTACCTGACAGGAAAAAAAGGTCATAAAGCTGTAAGATTTTGAATTCACACACAATGAAAGATGTCACATTCTTTTCAAAGTACCCCTTTAGTATGCTGCAGAAAAAAGTCATAATTAAAAGTAAAAAAAATAAATAAAAATAAAAAATAAACAAACAAAAAAACATGCTGGCTTTTCTCTTCTGGGCCCACTCCCAAGGCTTGCCAGATCATTGCTGCTATTTCCTTTCTAGTTTCCAGAAGGATGTCAAAGGTCATCATAGTTCATTTTTTTCTATCCCACTAACAGTGACAGTTGGCCTGGTGCCCTAGAAGGCTTAGGCATTTGAGGTTTTTCTTAGCCTATGACTATGGTAACTTTGTTCTAGGCACTCAGCTCTGTCGTTCTAAATGCAAATCTCACAATATGGGCAATGTTCTTTTTAAACAATGACCAATAAAGTTAAATTCTGCTGTTTTCAGATCCTACACTCCAGTGAAGCTTACTACTAACATCCTTGTTTCACTCATCAGAACTATCCAAGGATTTAACATAAATAAGATTGAAGCCAAGAGAAATAAAGCTCCTATTTGGAAATGCCAAAATTTATTCTATCCCATAAGTCTCTTCTATCTGCCTAACATTTATACACTGTGAAAGCAGGGACACTGGTTTGTGAATACCACTGTACTTGGATTTTTGCTTCCTATTAGCAACTAGATTCATCCTATCATTTAATTAAAGATTTTTTCTCCAAAAGATTGGGGTTGTGAGGTCCACAACAGCATAAAAGTGTATATGTTAGTGTATGCAAAGATTGAGAGAGTGAGAGAGGGAAGTTAAGGAGAACTTAAGAGGACCTCAGATGACATTTTATCTACCTCGTATGTTTGCTTATGGTCCCAAAGTTTGAAATTTGAGGATAATTCACTTAAACCCCACTATTTCTATACAATTAAGGTTTTAAAGAATTTAATATGTATCTAAAATGAACACTATTATTTAAACTGATACTTCATTTGTTTATTTCAACAAGAAGGGAAATGAATATGCAGCATACAGTAGATGCTTGGTCCTCTTATTAATTTAAAAATCTGAGCAGTGGTAATAATTTTAACCATATATAGTTATAGTCACAGGATTTTCCATCATCTTCTAAACGGTTCACTTTACACTCTTATTAGCTTGATTTAAAAAAATCGAGCTCCTTAGTGTGAGTTCCTGCTTCAAGTGAAGATTCTATTTAACTAATTGTACACATTGCCATATAGAGAAGCAGAAAGCACTACTGCTAAATATAGAAACACTTTTATAGCACACTGCAATATTACCTAATGACTGATGACAGACTGTGAAAACTAAGTTACCTTGAGTATTTAAAATGTCAGGGAAGCAATCAAAAACTCAAGAGTCTGCAGAAGAGATTATGTCAATGATTGATGAGGCTTTTGAATTCAGGGAGAGTGTTTGGGAAGTCCAAAACTGTCATAACCTAGGAGTAAAAAAATTAAAGAAAGGAGTATGTCCCAGTATAGATATCACTCACTATAGTAAGAAGAAAATAGGTAACAAGCAATAGAAGGAGGCAGCAGTTTTATCACTTTTATTGTTCTGGAATGTATGTTATTATTCTTGAACAACATTTTCTTATGTGAAGAAGAATAAATAAAATGATCTGAAACATGAAGGAACTTATCACCTATTGTGATATCAAGTGCCCTGGAATATTAGATAAACAAAGTGGGACTATGTTCAGACACTAATCTAATTTCACCTTCAAGGTCCATATCACTAAATCAGGTTATAAGTAAGACCATGAAACTTGAGGAAAATAAGCTCCATAGATGGGCTCCAATCTGGACACTGATTATGTAGAATTGGGTGCCTTCAGGGATAGTGTTAGAAAAAGCAAAATCATTTAAGTATAAAAATAGATTACAAGCTCTTAAAACTCATTTATGTTTGTTAGTTTAGTTTACTTTTGAAATTTTTTAAATTAGGGTTACAATCAAGTAAAAATAGAAATTCCCTTTGGACTTATGATTTATTTTAAATATAATTTTATTCAACAATTTTTAGAAATGTTTCATTTTAATATCATTTCACTGAGAGGAAAGCTACAGTAATAGTACAAAAAATTCCCAAATTCTTTTACCAAGATTCACTAATTTGTTAAAAATTTACATCATCTGCTTTATTATTCTCTCTCCCCTTCCCTTTCACACAAACACATACACACACACACACAGACACACACACACACACACACATATGAAGGTAAGTAGCAGACATCATACTCCTCTACCCTTAAATACAAGGATGCTCCCTTACATAAACAAAGTACAATTATAAAGATGAGGAAATTTAATGTTAGTACAATACTATCTAATCCACATTCCATATTTAAATTTTGCTTATTGTCCTAATGTTCCTTATAGCTGTTTTTTTTCCCTAGTTCAAGATCCAATAAAGGATCATCCACTATTTGTTTGTCTTGTGTCTTTAGTTTTCCTTCCTCTAGAATAGTTCCTCAGTCTTTCTTGGTCTTTAAAAAAATATTTCTTGGGTATCTACCTTTCTAGGCACTCTGCCCTGTTGATGTGGTAATGAAGGGTTAAACATGGCACTTATCCACCAGGTACCCACAGGCAAATTGAAGAGAAAGATAAGTAAATAATTAGGAAGCACTTAATAAAACGCACTATAATAAAAGTATAAGCTGGATACTTCTCATTTTTATCAGCTCAAAATCCTTGCCCTCTGGATCTTTTTTCCTCTGGAGATAGAAAAATACTTCTATAACCAGAGTCATCACTGGCAAAAGTTATTGATAAAATATCTTTAAATTCAAGGAGTCGGCCAAAGTAAGAAACAGGAATGATTCTTTTAGGTGAAAGATATATTACAATTATCATTTATTTTCAGAAACAGAAATTTTTAACATGGTAATAAAGACCTATGCTCCTTTTCTGAGAAAGCTAAATTCAAATCTAATTTCAATCAGTTATTAGCTTTGTGATCTTGAGTAACTCACGATCTTGGCCTTATTTCATTTGTAAATGGCTAACTATAGAGTTTAACAAGGAACAAAATAATATATGGGAAAGTTTTTTATAAATAGTAAAGCACTATGTGATTTACTTATATGTATATGTATATATGTGTGCATAGATGTACTTATGTATATAGGTATATGTGCATGTATGTATATAGAGAGACAGAAAGAGAATGAGAGTAGAGAAAGCTTAAGGATGCATTTGATATCTGGATTTTTTTTTTTTTATGATAGGGTTTCCCTCTCACCACATAAAAGAGTTTTGAATCTCAAATTTCTCAGTCTATTTTGGGATAGTGCTCCCACTTCTCTTGGGATGGCTGTTTTCCAGTGTCCACACACAAGCAGCCTTTGATTTTGTCCACTAAGCAGAGAAATTCTATTCCTTGCGTCATATGACTTCCCATGAGCTTCAAGACTCACAGTGCCAGGAGAGCAGAGATTATGTCTGCCTTGTTGTCAAATCTCTAGAACTAGCACAGGCCTGATACACAGAGAGTACTCGACAAATATTTGTGAAATGGATAAACACAGTAGGACCCTGTCCAGCCCAATATACTATGACTCAGCATCACTGCCTCATTCTTGAGGCAACTGCTACTCAAACATCAGTCAAGAAACCAGAACTTTCATCAACTTCTTTCATATCAGGGTAAATGATGTGAACATTGAAACAACAGAAACACTATAGAACTGTAGAAATACTATTAGAATTGCTTAAATGAATTAAAAATGATTATCATTAATATATTTATTATTTAAGCCCTTGTCACTCTCTTTTATATTCTATTCCATTATATTTCTTCATAACACATATCACTAGGAAGTTAGCATTTTTTTGTTATTTGTGTACTTTCTTTGTTGTTGTTGTCTGCCTCCCCACTTTGTTTTTCTCTTTGTTGATCCCTAGGACAGTACCTGAAAAAAGTAGATACTCAATAAATATATATATTAATGGAAAAAAAGTACTTGAAAAGTGTTTCTTTAATAAAGGAAATATTCTCTACAATATTATATATACATATCTCTGGATCAATAAACCTTTTCTTATAGTTAATACAATAAAATTTAGTTCAGCTAAAGCCCCAGTGATCATTTAGAACCTTTAAAGAAGTTTTGTAGATTCGAAACAAGTTAGAGGCTCTTGATAACTCAAGGTGTCATCTAAAAAATTAAGCGTAAATATGGCACAAAAGCAAAAAGTAATGACAAATTAAGAGAAGTAAACTTTTAAATGCCTCATAGATCTGCAGTTCCTTTTTATTAATATGTAGAATTGAGAATCAGAATAATGAAAAAAAGGGTATGATAACAAACAAAAAAAAGAGATAAATGAAAAACAGTCTGAGGTACTAAAAGTGAATGAAAAGGTAAAAGAAGTGTTGTAATATTGTAGGAATACACAGAATCAGGAGAAACGGGATGAAAAATAGAAAAATTATGGCAAACCAGGCTATTTTCAGTCAAAGTTTTCCAGGCACTAATCACTCAGTGGAACAACACATGAGAAGCAGGATCATTTGTCACTGTTCTGCTTATTCTCTGGCTGAAATCTTTCTGGCCTCTCCTTTGTAAAGATCCTCTAATGATGCTGCTTTATGAAAGCTCACAGACAAGTATAAACTTCTCTTTCCCACAGCAGCTACAAACTCACTCTATTGCCCACTTTATTCCTCCTCCCCCTAGGCTAACTCTGTCCTCTGGTAACTAATAGGATTTCTAGTCTTAGTAGTAGTGGAGAGAAAAATGTTACTACTTAAGCCGGCATTGCATTAAAACTATGTGTAACCCACTATTTCTTACATCAGTTGAACAAAAATCCACCACACATCTGTGCAAAGTTAATGACATAGGACGAAGAAAGGGAGAGAGCCACCCGGAACTAGATATGGGACCTACCAGGAACTAGTTATGCCCACTTACACAGAGACAGGAGGAAATCAGAAAAAGACATGATATCATAAATGTATGGTGCAGATGGTGGCAGCCTAAGCCAGCAGTCCTCAGCATCAAGGAGATTTGGTACAGATAAAAAAAAGCATGACTAGAACACAGAATATCTAGCAGGAAGCAAGCATTAAGCCTGAATCCAGAAGACAAAGGGCAGTGAATGGAAGCAGGGCCCCAGTTCCTGTTTAGGGTTCAGAAGCAGAATTAAAAGTCTTGAAGAGATGTGGAATAAGTAAAAGGAATTGAGTGGTGTACAATGCAGCACCCCACTCTCAGAAACAAGGCAGAATAAGAAATCCAGATTCTAGAACCTCAAGTAGCAGTAAGTATAACTTGGTACTAAATTCCATAAGAATTAAACTAAAGCTTCTTAAGCATCCTTGCCTAGAAGCGGGACAGCTTTAAATTAAGGTGACAAATCATGGCTGCACACTACAATTATCTTGGGAGCTTATTCTTAAAACTACAAATTCCTACTACCAATCACAATATCTGAGTATAGTGTCTATAAGCCTCTTTTTTTTTTTTTTTAATGTCTCCAGATGATTCTGCTATACAATCACTAGTAGAATCCACTGTTCAAAGGTCTGAAGTAGAGATAATTATTTCTGGGATTAGGATTCAAATCAATAACCCAAAATATATCTCTCTAGAAGGGCAAAAACAAATTCATCAATGTTAAAATAAAAACTGATATTTTCAGAGTTGGCTTTTCCTCTTTTTTCCTTGTCTAACTATGGACAAAGTTCAATCCTGACCAGTATGTATGAGTCAGAAATTACTTTAGCATTCTTGCTGATGAAAATCACATCTGCTTTTTCCTCAAACAACTCCTGTGAGTGTGACCCATTGGTTTCTCTTCATATCTGTCACCAACATTCCTCTAACTTCAAATGAAATTCTCCCCCACACCATCAATGATTCACCTCTTCTGTGAGGACCTGCAGCTGGTTCTTCTGACTCCCCTTCTCTACGTGGGAAGTAAAGTCCAATCCTTCATATTCCCGACCATTCTCTATTACCCAACAGCCTACTCCAACTGAATCGGCAGCATAACAGTAGTAGATAGCAATGAACAGGCTGTCCACATAGGCTCAAATAAAATTCATTTATATCACAGGGGAAAATTCTGACTAGTATTTCCAAATCTATATCTTTTCTCTTCACCCAAGAAAATTATTATTTCTCATCTTAAAGTTAAAACCACATTTGGTGGAAATAAAGAGAAAAAAACATGATAAGTCAGGAATTGGAAGTATGGGCTCAGTTACACAACATCTGAAATGAATCTCATCTCACTTTAACTACCTACCATCACAGATAACATTAAAGGGAAAGAGAACTCCAAAACACCTACAAAAATCATCCACAATACATAATTGTCCATAGTTTGCTACATAGAAAATAAAACATTTGAGAATCTTTTATGCAGGGCTAATGAAAAACAAATTGAGATTAGTATTTCTGCTTTTTAAAAATAGACTGACAGTGAGATAATAACCATGTTATCTCATATGTACCATTTATATATATCATATATAAAAGCCTTAATTTGACTAACATCTTGATTGTGACTCAGAATATTCTACTCATCAAATTAATTTTAATAAGCTGTGATAAAAATGCTATTAAAAACACTTAAAATTGACTGAAGTGCTGAACTCAAGGCTAATAAGAATGACAACTCATCTAGCTTAGAATCGAGAATTTTTCAATTTAATTCTAATCTTACTTAAAATTTTCGTTAATTTTTTGGGCTATATAAACAGCATGTTATTAAAAATGTATTGTTGAGTCAAGGCTAGAATTATGCAAAGAACAATAAAAACAGAGACATAACAAAATGGGCCAAAAGTAAAATTTGACTCACAGGTAAGAAATGATTAATTTAGTAAATAACAGTCAACAAATAAAAAAGAAGAAGTAAGAGGAAGAAGGGAAGTAGTGTGTTCATTTGAGCTAAAGATTCAAAAGGAGTAAAGGCAAAAAATAGTATTTAAATTCAAAAAGCAAATGGGTGAAATTGCTATGAATTTACTCCATGAGACAGCAACAAAAATGACCTATGAGTTGGACATATGAAATAATATGGGCCCACAATCATTTTTCATATATATTAAGGAAAAAATAAACTTTCTAATTCAAAGGAAAAACAAAAATAACGATTACTCTTTTGTAATAGAAGCAGTTGAGGAGGGTCAATAAGTAATGCAGCAGACTCTTACATCAGAGCCTTAGTCTTCCTGCCCTTCCCAACAAGCTAATGGCATGACCCTATACAAGTAGTTTGACCTATCTGTGCTTCTATTTCTTCTGTTCTAAGTGAGACATAATTTTTTCCCCCGTTAGGAGTTTTGCAGATATTAAATAGAAGTGATACCTATCTCCTGAGAAAAGAGCAATAGGAGATATTTTAAGAGGCTTGAGAAATCTGCTTATGAGTAATAAGAGTTAGAGTTTAGTGAGTTGACTCACTGACCACTGACAGTGTTGAAAGGAATTATACTACAGCAAGCTGGGGACTAGGAGAGCATAATGATATTAACAAAGACAGTTTGTGGCATCTTATACTTTTAACATCTTCAAAAAATAGGATTACAAGTCATATCATTTCGAAGTTACACCCAAATTCCTAAAAGATTTCATTCGCTCTGTATAATGCTGGCTAACTCTATTCCGGGAACTTATTTTTAGCAAATCAGAGAAAAAGATTCCACTTATCTGTACCATGGATCATTTATGCTAAAAATCTGACTATGAATTTTTTAAGCAGTATCTAAATTAAGTCATAAAATCTTGGAAAAGCACTCAGAATGACAACACAGGAAAACAAAATTTTTATAGTTTGCATGCTGAAATTGTAAGGAGAAGGCAGGTGCTATTTTTGTTTATTAAAATGTTGAGGGAAAAAGCACATCTACTAGAATGACTAAAATCCAAAAACTGATAATACCAATTTCTGGAGAGAATGAAGAGAATGGTACAACCACTCTGAAAGACACTCTGATAGTTTCTTACAGAGCTAACCAAAGTCCAGCAATTACAGTTCTAGGTATTTTTCTAACTGGATTGAAAATTTACATCTACATAAAAATGTGCAAAGTGAATTTTTATAGCGGGTTTACTCATAATTGCCAAAAACAGAAGCAACCAAGATGTCTTTCAATAAATGAATAGATAAGCAAATTGCGGTACACCCATATGAAGGAATACTATTCAGAAGAAAAAAAAAAAAAGGAATGAGCTCTCAAGCCACACAAAGACATCTATTAATTTTAAATGCACACTGCTAAGCAAAAGACACCAGTGTGAAAATGCTACATACTGTATGATTCCATTTATATGACATTCTGGAAAAGGCAAAACTGTAGAATGGCAAAAATATCAGTATTAGCCAGGGATCTTGTGTAAAGAGAGAGGTGGGATTGAATAAGTGAAGCACAGGAGATTTTTTAGGGCAGTGAAATGTATCCCTCATGATACTGTAATGATGGACACATGACACTATGAATTTACCAATACTCATAGGATTGTACAGTACAAAAAAAAAAAAAAACCTTAATGTATGCAAATTATAAATATATAGAAATAACTCTGTATTACAAATGTATGAAAAAATATCAGTGAAGGTGATGGAGAAGAAAGGTGCTGACCTACGTACCCTGGGAAATGAGCGGAGTCTGCAAAACTCCACACGTTAACTCTGTACTCCAAAACTGCACATAAACCCTGTGCTCTAGTTGACAAAACTGCTTCCCAAGGGAGTGTTAACAATTCTGAAACAACTACATTACACTGAATTCAATAATTAAGTAGATAGATGGCTAAAGAGAGCCAAATTCCTCACTACCTGGAGTAGGAGTTTACAGACAAGAATGATCCATCCATATGGTAATGGATTAGAGTTGGACACATAGGTATGAGCTCATATTAGCATAATATAGATATAGATGGACACATACAGAAATATTTATAGATAGGCAAATAGACAAAAGTTAGTACACACAAACATATTTCCTTGCTGTCAACTGAGAGAGCCTAGAAGCAACAATATCACAACAAGATCTTGGTTTCTATCACCATTCTCCAATAAAAGAAACCAGGACCCCTTGAAGAAATGACTGATTCTAGGACTGGGGCAGAAAATAAACAAAATGAGTCTGGAA
>NW_011888920.1:3387469-3430051 GCF_000151845.1 Pteropus vampyrus
AAAAAAAAAAAGGAATGAGCTCTCAAGCCACACAAAGACATCTATTAATTTTAAATGCACACTGCTAAGCAAAAGACACCAGTGTGAAAATGCTACATACTGTATGATTCCATTTATATGACATTCTGGAAAAGGCAAAACTGTAGAATGGCAAAAATATCAGTATTAGCCAGGGATCTTGTGTAAAGAGAGAGGTGGGATTGAATAAGTGAAGCACAGGAGATTTTTTAGGGCAGTGAAATGTATCCCTCATGATACTGTAATGATGGACACATGACACTATGAATTTACCAATACTCATAGGATTGTACAGTACAAAAAAAAAAAAAAACCTTAATGTATGCAAATTATAAATATATAGAAATAACTCTGTATTACAAATGTATGAAAAAATATCAGTGAAGGTGATGGAGAAGAAAGGTGCTGACCTACGTACCCTGGGAAATGAGCGGAGTCTGCAAAACTCCACACGTTAACTCTGTACTCCAAAACTGCACATAAACCCTGTGCTCTAGTTGACAAAACTGCTTCCCAAGGGAGTGTTAACAATTCTGAAACAACTACATTACACTGAATTCAATAATTAAGTAGATAGATGGCTAAAGAGAGCCAAATTCCTCACTACCTGGAGTAGGAGTTTACAGACAAGAATGATCCATCCATATGGTAATGGATTAGAGTTGGACACATAGGTATGAGCTCATATTAGCATAATATAGATATAGATGGACACATACAGAAATATTTATAGATAGGCAAATAGACAAAAGTTAGTACACACAAACATATTTCCTTGCTGTCAACTGAGAGAGCCTAGAAGCAACAATATCACAACAAGATCTTGGTTTCTATCACCATTCTCCAATAAAAGAAACCAGGACCCCTTGAAGAAATGACTGATTCTAGGACTGGGGCAGAAAATAAACAAAATGAGTCTGGAACATCTTATAGTGTTAGAAAGTAACGAAGTGCTCAAAACACACATGTGTACTTGCATGTTGTATCTACACAAAAACATGTAAGTGAATTTTTATAGCAGGTTTATTCATAATTGCCAAAAACAGAAGCAACCAAGATGTCTTTCAATAGGTGAATGGATAAGCAAACTGTGGTACACAAACACACACAGAATGATGGGCATATGTCGAAGTGCATAGGAGACAACTGAAAGAGCTGACCAGTACTCTTCAAAACTGTCAAGATTATCAAAAACAAGGAAACTACGAGAAACTGCCATGGCCAAGAGGAGTCTAAGGAGACGTGACAACTAAATCGAATGTGCTATCTTGAGTAGGATTCTGGAACAGGAAAAAGACAAGTAAAAATTAAGAATATCTGAATAAAGCATGGAATTCAGTTAATAATAATGTATCAGTACTGGTTCATTAATTGGGACCTGAGAACCATCTTAATGTAAAGATGACATTAATAGGGGAAATGAGGTGAAATACATGAGAATTTTGTTCACAAATTTTCTACAAATCTAAAACCATGCTAAAGTTTAAAATTAATTTTTAAAAACTTAGAAGAAAAAGTAAAACCCTATCTACTGAAAAAAATCAGAAAAGAGGATAATAGTCTGACAAATTTAGAATGTGAGATGTTGCCCTCCCACATGAAAAAGAGGTGTCGGACAGTTACTAGTCATAGGGAAACAATGCATTAGAGATAAACTGATACAAAAAAAAAAGAGTAATAAAAATGACTGTCATGCTTTTCCAGTAAGGAGATAAGCTAAAGCAATGTGGAGAAATTTAGCAGGAAAAATGGGAAAAGGCTTATCCTAAGTTTCAGAAAAAAAAAAAAAAATGCTTCTAAAAGAAAAAGAATATCTATGGGAGGAGAAAAAGCGCTCCACATTTCTGCTCAATATACTTGTATCTTCTAAAACCGATCTGCATAATATAGGTATCAGTTTTTATTAAAGTGTTTATCTTGTACATATTGGAGGCAGTGTCCACATTCAGTGGTCTCATTCCTTTTCAGGCCTACCTACTACACCTAATCATTTCAGGAAAAGTATGTAGGCAGAGAGCAAAAAACAAAAGTTCTTTCCAATTTACACAGAACCACTATCTAAGCTCTCTGTTAGGAATTATTAAACAAGATACAGTGACCATCTTCCTTAACTTATCCATTAAAAATATCAATGGCATCAGAAATACAGCTTTTTGCAAGCTTCATGCCAGGCCAGTGACATCTAAAATTAAGCTAAGCCACCTATGTACCAAGATCAGCTTGAAATCTTGTAGCCAAGAGAACTGGTATAGTATTTACAACACAAAACTATGAAATCATGTTTGTGTCATGATGGCAAACACCATCACCCTTAATTTGCATTGCCAACACCTCAAATCTAATGAAAAACATACTGTTTCTAAACTGAAAATGATCCAAATTACAATGAAACTGCACTCTTCTCAATACCAAAGAGAAATAGTCTTAAACATTTTTGATACTGCTGGTCACATACAAGCAAGTATCCCAAGTAGATTTTGAAATAGTAATAAACTAAGTAAAACGTAATATCATGACAATTCTCATAATTCAGAGAACTAGAAAGCTTTGCGCAATAAGGATTAGAGGGGTGATACAAAATCAACCTCAGCCCAACAACTCTGGAAGGTAACACGAAGCAGCGGAAAGAACATGGGATTAGGAACCAGAATGACATAGGTTTAAATCCTGCTTTTGTGGCTTGTCATCGCTGACGAAATAACTTAACAAGTGAACGGCTCTCAGTATTAGTTTCCTCATCTAAAAAAAAAATGAGCAAAATTGACCTCCCAGGTCTGATGCAAACATTAATTTGTGAATATTCAGTAATAAAAGCAAACACTTAGGCAACATTTGTTATATATCAGGCTGTTCTAAGTACTTTAAATAAATTAACTTATTTAATCTTCCGAACAATATTAGGAGGTGTGTAATTATATTATCCCCATTTTACAAATGAGAAATATAAAGTGTAAAAGATTAAGTAACTCATTCCAGTTCACATAGCTAGTAAGCAGAGAAGCACAGTCTAGCTTGTTCTCTGCTCTAAATCACTACATTACAACAGCGTTATCAAATCGGGGCCCCTCTAACCACCTTAACTCCAATTCATTTCAGTAAAATACTGACACTATTTACTCTTAATGAAAGAGAAAATTGGTCAGTTAAGAAATTACAATAACAAAAACTATATTGGCAGAATTTATTTATTGCTATCAATCTTAATTGATCAATAAAAACAGTAAAGGGTTACTGCAACCAAGTAGTTCTCCAAGATGCTAAATATGTTAAACATATTTCAATTCAATAAACAACTCTATGATTAAGAGTTATTCTGAGAAAACCCCCAAGGTAATTTTAACCTTATGTAAGGCTGACTAATTCTTCAGTTTTATGACCAATTAAAAGGCTGCTAAATGCACATTCCAAATCACAATAAAACCAAAAAGTACATGCAAGTTAATATATAAGCAACAAATTATTGCTTATAAAAAATAAACAACGACAAAAAGCTCCATACCAGCTAACGATTCTAGAATCTGTGGTACTGTATGGAGAGTTCTGCTTTCACAGTGTTTCGATGTCCCTGATACCAGGAAAATATTGTGAGGTATAAGCCCCAAAGGTCGTCTCCTCTCTTCTCCTCACTAGCACTTTCCCCCCCAAAAAAATCCAAAAGACCTTTAAAACAGACAAAACTTTAATGAATATTCTTTTACAATTCATGTCCTTCCTGATTATTTTGAGAGAAAATGCACTTAGCAAAGGCAGTATAAAGCTATACTTTGTTAATACTTAATAAACAACTGAGGTTTACTAAACCAGCAAAACTTAGTTTGCTATAATTCATCATAAATGAATTACCTAGAGCTCTCACTTTTATTTGATTCCTATCCTACTGCAGAATGACTTTTCCCACACCATCTCCTCCATCTTATAGCTCTTAATGCTCTACACTGAAACACCCACCACCCCTTTAATAATATTAAAACTGAAGTAGTCATAATCTTTGTTTGTTTTATGTGGTATTATGGCAAAGGGAGCTATGCATTTTACCATCTTTCTCCCTTAACTCTCCCTACTCATTCTCTGTCTCTGTCCCCGCAACATCACCTAAATCCATGCCATAGGAACAGGTGGCAACACTTTAGTAACAAACATGGTATAGACCCTTTCGTGCTTTATCACAGATGCTTTGTCACCCATTCAACCACTACAATTCCCAAGAAAATAATGCCGCAACTCACAAGCGTAGAAACACATTTTTGTTACTTAATTGGAGCTAAAAATAGGCTTTGTAGATTATGGTTGGAAAAGGTTTACATTTTTCAGACAACTAAAATTAGAAGATCTTTTTGGTATGCAAAAGACTTGTACCAAATAAAGCAATAAATTTAACACTACAAGTCTCTAGCAGGGAAGGCATGGTTCACAACTATATTTCTTTGTATAGCCTTTTTCCAGAGTTTAAAAGCCTCTTTAGAATGCTATACTACATTATCACAAAGTAGTATACTGCATTATCACAGTGCCAGTGCACCAAAATGAGATGGAGAGATAGATGACAAGAAGCAGTCAGTACTTAATATCCCTAATTTGTAAATGATGAGACAGAAATAGCAACAACTGGTTTCTAAGCCAACAAAATAAAAATAAATGGCAAAAATGTTGCTGTCTGGAAATAGTTCTTTCCCATTATTAGCCAGGCATGGACCACTCTGTAATGAGCATGTGTTTCCAGGGAGTCCTAGGAAAGCAGCTACAGAACAAAGGCATGACACAGGCATTGCGGTCTTCTTCAACAAGCTCGCTCGCTCTCTCGCTCTCTCTCTCTCTCTCGCTCTCTCTCTCTCTCTCTCTCTCTCGCTCTCTCTCTCTCTCTCTCGTCAGGTTCCTCTTTTTATACCATGCCAACCGCTAACCCCAAACTTCAACCTGAGAAGCCAGAAAATAATCAAACTATCTACAGGAGTTCATGCAGAATCAATAGAGATGATCATTTTGAAAGAAGTAAAATTTGCTATTTTGATCATATTTTCTGACCCATGACTTTAACTCTCTTTTGATAATAGATGAAGTATAAATAACATACAGACACTACCAGTCTCTGTCACAACCCTGTAATAGGTTAAAAGGTGAGAAAAATATGTATTCCCCAATTCCAGCCCACCAATGTTCTAACCATACTCCCCAAGGGTGATTAATATAAACCACAAAGTTGGAAAATTGCCCTCGAGCATCCACAGAGAAGGTTTTCAGGCATCAATATTTGTCTGAACCTGGTGGGAACTATCCCTCCATTCCAAACCCCCATACCAAAAAAAGGCTTCCTTTCCTATACAGTTTTTCTGTCCAGTGAGTTGATTGATTCTTGCATTCTCATACATGATTGCACAGAAGAATTTAAATATAATTTTTTTAAAAGATAAAATCTAAGCAAGCCAATATTAATCATAATTCAGTGATCTGTTAAAAACAAAGCTTTCACTGATTATGACCAGTAAAGCTGTTGGATCCATGTGGCAGCTGGTCAACAGGTGGCAGGCATTTTGTTTTATTCCTCAGAAATTTAAATTCTACCAGACTGTGCTTTTTTACATTTAAGGAACAACCATAATTACTTAATGGGAAAAAAATGAGACCTAATATCTCTTTTCTAGAAAAATGTAATATTTATGGAAATACAAACCCTGTTATACAGTCACCTTCTAAATTATAAGCATCTAGCTTAAAACTACTCATTCCTTAATGTCATCAGATAGCACACTATCTGCTGCTCTTTCCACTCATACTTAATCTGCATCTCATGGCAACGTTTTTTAATTAAAAATTATTGGGGTGATATTGATTAATAAAATAAAATAAATTTCAAGTGTACAATTCAACAGTATGTCATAGATATATGTTGTGTTGTGTATGGACAACTAAGCTGTGCTGGGCCACAGTGTCATCTGGTGGTTACTCTGTCAAATATTCTGACCTAGAGTTTTCTTGTATGAATGGTGCACACTCATTTGCAAGTCATGGTTCAGATGTCATCAGCACCCCTCATATATTTATCTAACTTGAATATCTCATGCTCCCTCTAACTTGCTAAAGCTCTGCATGGGGAGCATAAGGAAAGGAGATATGAGGGGCAGGGAAATATTTAGAAACTGGATAAGTAAAGGGAAACTTTCCAAAATATTAAATATCCTTCCACCAACATTCTAATACATCTCTCTTAGCGGAACATTGTCTCACCTCAACCCTTGAAAATCACAATGTGTCAAGAGAAACAGATGTTACTGATGGAAGAGTGGTTGAAAATACAATATCAGAAAACTGAAAAAAAAACAAACAAACAGCTCTTGGGCAATGCCCATCTCCATCCTCCCTTTATTATCATCCCTCATATTTTCAATAATAAGATTGCTTAGGTAGTATGACATTCTTATAGCTGTACTAAGATTGAGATAAGTAAATCTCTGGCCTTCTTTTTCACTGTTCATTAGTGTTTTGCATGCTATTATTATAGATAAACCACTTATATCTATATGTATCCTCTCACAAAAGTTCCATGGTCTTAGTATAATATTTTGTGTTTACAAAAGTGATGTAGGATAAAAATGTAGTCATAGATAGCTGCAGTCCCAGCTTGAGCGTAAAAGCCAGGTTTACCTCTGGGAGTCAGATATGTTTAGAAAAATCTGGTAGACTCATGGGTTGAGGTCACCTGAAATCTGTTTCTAGAAGGGACTCAGATGTCTCCAGGGAAGGTACTTACTCTAAAAGGAAAGAAAAGCAAACAAGTTTGCCCTAGTCTCCATCATCAGATTCTGAGGGAGACATGATTCTAGTTCCATATAGTCAGTCACTAAGATTTGTTCTTCCCCACCAACACCCTCCGCCACTCCATAGAGTGGCGGAGGGTGTTGGTAGGGAAGAACAAATCTGAGTCATAAGGAAAAAAGGATGATTCAAAAAAAAAAATTGAAAGAGGTATTTTTCACTAAAACCCTCTGTAAGACATTAAGGCAAAATATATTCCTGCTTTAGTGTCTACTTTGCATATAAACAACACAGCTCTAACACCCCAAGAATATCAGATAGTAAGTTAATACGATAACATGGCTCATTATGGGACCTTAATGTTGTAAGATTTGGTGCAGTTTGCAACAGCATCCCTTAGTTATTTTTGGAGCATCCAAAAACAGCCACCCTGTCATAAACACTAATATCTTCAAAGTAAACACACACACAGCCACATGCAGGGCACGAAGACCTCAGTAGATGACCTGTCTCACTGCCTCCGAGTCCACTATGAGAACATATGATCCACTCTCCAGCCCCAAACAGGACCTCCCAGAAATAAGGAAGTAATAGTAATAGAAATAATGGAGTATGGGCTTTGAGAGGACAGATTAAGAGCCAGAGAAATATGGATTACAGGAAGCTAATCATACTAACATAAGAAAAGTTTCTCTGGAATGTATTTTTATTACAATATTTCTCAATATCCAGGTAAACGTCATGCGTGTAATTTCCACTTAAACATCTTCAGGAGTGTTGAAATTAAATCTCTTGAAGACAAGGTATTAATTTTCCATAGCTGCCACACCTCTCATTTGTAAAAAATTAGAGCATTTACACCTTTACTTTTCCTCTCCCCCTCGCTCAGTCTCTCTTAACCATATAAGTATATAGTTAATATACCGAGTATATTAGCGGTACACTGAAGAATTCCTGAGACGTCTTCAATTTCTTCTTTGTTGGAATGGTCTGCATAGGAGCATCTGTTAGAGATATTGTGGAAATTCTTTTCTGCATCCCTATAACTAAGAAAAAAACAAAATTAGCACATGGAGACATTTTTTAAAGCATCTGCGAATGTACTCATACGCATATGCACAAGCACACGTAGTCTACGCTCTTAGCATAACATTTTAACATAACCAAAGCTTTAAGACAATTTCTGACATAATCCACCATTAATATCAGCATTAGTAGTGTGGACCTGGAATCAGAGACAATCATTAATAAGAAAGCTACGTTTGAAAAAATAAATAAATAAGGAAAATCAGAAAATATATTAGCTTTGTAAAACTAATGTTTCCTTATCTGAGTGTTTCATGGCTGTTGGTAATCTGTTTCTATAAAGAAGCTGCCTAGAAAAAGAATAAGTAATAGTACTAATCTGGTATGTTGGCACTGTATTGAAAGTAAATATGTCTTTTTTTTTTTTGAAAGCAAATATGTTTTAACCTCTGTCACAGACGGCCAAGAAAATAGTAGTATGGTACATGGATAACAAGTAGGCAAATAAATTGTTTAGAGTCTGACAGAATTTGAATCATGGTCCTACCATTTTTATGTATTAACATATAATTAATATACAATAATATTAGTTTCCGGTGTACTACGCAGTTATTCAACATTAATATACATAATGAAGTGATCAACATGCTACATCTCATAACCATCTGTCATCATACAAAGTTGTTTCAATATTGACTATATCCCCTATGCTGTACATTATATCCCCATGACTTATTTTATAAATGAAAATTTGTACCTCTTATTCCCCTTCACGTTTTTTTTTTACCATTTTCTACTTGTGAGACTTTGGGCAAGTAACTTAATCTCTATCAGTCTAACTTTCCTCCTTCATAAAATGGAGATGCTTCCTAGAGTTCTTGTAAGGGCTAAATGACAAAATGCCTATGTAATCAGATATTAACTGGAACTTTTCCAGTTGCCTCTGTATTAGAGCTAAGACACCAAGTTGAAGACAACAGGAGCTAAATGCTCCCACACTCCAAAAGAGCAGCCAGAAAGACCAGACATCTCCTTCAGAACTTAAGAAGTGACTAAACAGCCACTGCCACTGTCACCCCACCGGCACCTTACAGAAGCAAAGAAACAGAAAAAATCCAAAAGGAAATCTTCAGAAGAGTTAGTAATTGGCCTAGGAAGAGAGGGTTCTTGTTTCCCCCTCCTCTATGAGAAAAGGAGACAAAGGGTATACTCCCCGTAGAAGCCCAGTTGGTGAGAAAGATGTCCACCGTGACTAAATTTGGGGGTTGCTTGTCTTATTTCTCAGTGAACATCTGCTAAGTAATTCTGGATAATCCCTCTGTGCTTGACTGGGTAGAGGAAGAAGGTTCCAGAAAGAGTTATAACAAGGAAAAGAAATAGATGCTAATTGGGAGCAGACTACAGTCCCACCATTTGGCAAGGCAAAAAGAAAAAAGAAAGAGTATCCCATGAATTAGAGAGGTGCCACTAACCGAGGCAAGCTTGAGATGCCCCATTCCCCCCTTTTCCCAATCTAGAGACTGCAGCCATGGGCAGGAATCCCACTAGCAAGACCATGGAGTATGTTTCTCAGGTCTAGGCATGGGCATCTGAAACAAAGCAGATCCCACACTTGCATCACACCCAAGAAACAACTATTACAACCACCAGTGAATTCAAAAAGCCTTCTGCCATTTTTTCATTTCATTCTTACCTGATACAACACCTTAGGGGAGAGAGAGAGACCTAGAAAAGAGGTCTGAAGCAGAGGAATGAAAAAACCACGTCATTATCCTCTCTACACTGCATTCCAAGTTCCTCAGCCCTAGCCTGACCTAGGAGAAGAGAAATATAAGAGTGAGACTGGATATGAGACTGAAGATTTCAATTGGTCTGTAGTGGACTTTATAATCCCTCAAAGTATTCGAAAGATCTGCCCGAGCTAATGTCAAAGGGGACTCATCCTAGCATGTCTGAAGTGATTGGAGAGAAAAAATCAAATGGTTTTATGTTTGCATACCTCACTGAAATCGGACTCCAATAAACCAGTTAGGCAAAATGCTTACTACAGTTTCTAGAATGCAGGATTCACTCAATAAAAGGCAGAATGGGAAGCACAGGTGTTAAACACAAATACAGTGTTATTTTTAAATCAAGCTCTACCATTTTCACCAGAGTGACTTTGGACAAAACATTTTCTCTCACACCCTCAATTTACTCATCTGTACCATGATTCTATGAAATAGATGTTTAGGGGTAATAAAATAACAGATGTAAAGTGCTTAGTATATTGCCTCAAACACAGGAAACAATCCAGAGATATTAGCTTTCATCTAACTTCTTGAACTTTGTTTTTATTCAATAAGATTGATAGTTAGCCTTCCTAAACCGATGAAAAAGAAGCTAGATCATGTTTTAAATAACATAATTTACAGCCACAAAATCTGACCATGGGAGCATAAGTAATATCCTTGAAGTTTGTTTCCCAGAATAATCAGGATTCACTCACTTCTAATTTCACTTCTAATGTTCTATTGAAATTATTCTAGTTTAATCCCTATTCAATTGTCAAAAGAAAAAGAGAACAGAAGGTTGGCTGTATAAAACAAACACAGGGCCCACAATGATAATTGGAGTAATAGAACTTAATTTTAGATGACTAAAGGAAATGGTGTCCCAGGCCAATGTGAGGTTGGCAGCAGTCTTACCCACGGTACTAGCACAATGATGCTTATTCTGGCAAAAAGCATTAAATTAACGGCATGATTCTGAATACATATTTCTTTATACTTTAGTGGTTAATGAATGAACATTACATCTCAGAAAGACTGATTATCATGTATTTTCCAATTATAGTTTTAAAGAAATCTGCTTTGTCTACACTGCCATAGTAAGTAATCCATTGTGTGTGTGTGTGTGTGTGTGTGTGTGTGTGTGTGTGTGTGTGTATGTGTGAGACCAGTAAGAGTAATATATGGTAAACATGAATCAGATCGGTTGGGTTAGGCACTCTAGAGGCAGAACTTTAGGTTAAAAAAATAATCTAAACTCTGTAAGAAGAAAGTTGTAGCTGGTACATGAGCTGGGCATGTCTAGCTCTTGATGCTAAACAACTGATTACAAACTTTTAAAGGCTCAAGGAGAACAGAGAAAGGATAGACAAGGAGGATAAATGGAAAGGCAATCAACAAAAATTGGAGTATATTGATTATCTTTGTGTATGAGGCACTGCATTATCTACTTTATATAATATGACAATACATTAGTATCATGAACATTTCACTTAAACTTCACCCCAACCATGCAATTATTCTCATTTTAAATATGAAAAAACTGAGGCTGAGAGGTTAAGTAACCTGCCCAAGATCCCTCAAAGGCAGAAATTGACTTTAAGTCTCGTAAATCTGGTGTCTACTTCCAAAGCACATTTCTCAGTTCCCTGTTCTATACTACACAACAAAGATGCACAGAAAGAAGGAAGGGCAAAAGATAATGGCAAAGATGACATCAGAAACAAATGTCAACAAAAACCAAGTTTTCCTCAACACTGAACTCCTTTAAATTCCTAAGGGAACCCTGCCTGTCTTCTACCTACCCTCTGGTTCCTCACAATTCTTTCTGCCCCACATTGCCAAAAAACCTAATCTATTCCCTAGAAACTTGAGTTAAAGTGGCATAAAGATGTATACTCAATGCCCTTTTTTCTCATTTCAGGTTGAGGGAAGAAGACTGTGCTACATGAACAAGAAGCTATCCAAGTAAAAATGCTTGTGCAGAATTTATACAATAATCAACACTTACCACAAAGTCAATCTGACACACATTAAGCATAAATGGAAAACCATGCAGAACATTAAGCATAAAGGGAAAACCATGCAGATAAATCAGTATAATTTGGCTATAAAGAAAAGGGTCCTGGATACCAGAACTATAATTTTAGAACTATAATGGGCGCTGGAGATTATTTCAACCCCTCATTTTATACCTCCCTCCCAAGCCTACTTTATTCTTTTATCCACTATATACCTACCTCTGTGTACATATTTCTAGGGTGCAATTTATTCATTTGTTCACACTCCTCCCCCAAAAAACTGTTAATCCCTCCTACATATCAAGCACTCACAAAGGTGGAGGAATATAGAAATAAATAAGATAAATAACCAAAAAATAAACAAGATAACATAAGTTAATGATAAGCACTATGAAAAGTAATAATAAAGAGTAATATAATATGATAAAAAATGATTGGGGTTGGAGACTTGAGGTGGGGGATGGAGGGCTACTGTAGATTAGGTGGTCATGCCCCTTCTGAAGAGATCACATTTAAACAGACACCTAAATATATAAAAAGAATAATCTACATGAACAACTGAGGACAGAGCATTCCAGGAAAATGGAACAGTACATGCAAAGGCCTTGAGACTGAGCAAACTTGGTATAGTCGAGAAACTAACAGATGGCTGGAGTAGAGTGAAATAGGGAGAGTGGAATGAAATCAGAGAGGTAAGCAGAGGACAGATCATAGGAAGAGTTCAGGTTTCATTTTATCACAGTTAGTCATTATATGGCTCAAAAAAAGAATTTCAAAGTGTGGTCCCTGGTCTAGCAGCATCACCATAACCTGGGAACTTAGAAATGCCAGTTCTCGAGTCCCTCTTGGATATACCTGATCAGAAACTCTGGAGGTAGGGCCCAGCAATTTGAGTTTTAACAAGTCTGACGGGTGATTCTAATGTAAATTACACTTGAGAACCACTGGTTTAAAGTAAGAAAGTGGCATGATCTAATTTTTAATCACTTCGCTGCAGTGAAAATATGTTAAGGGACAGGAGTGGGAGCCAGAAAACTAGATAGGAATCTTTAGATGAGAGATGATGGTGGCAGTGGAGACAAAGAGAAAATTTATCACATTGCATGAATAAATTATTTCAGCACTCATTTTGCCAACTTGAATGGTGTCTATGAATAAATGAATGAGTGAATGGGTAAGTTAAAGAATAGAATAAATGTTTAAAGATAAAGTTGCTGAGGTACAGAGATGCTATCTTGTTCCCTAACATGAGGCTCCATCGGCTTCTCCCTCCCAATCTTCCATCTGCATGAACCTCTGGACAGCTCTTCCCTGCATTCAAGTCTGGATCTTGGAGACTGAAAATGCCTCAGAGAATTTCTATGGGCTACAGCTATATAAATTCATTAAAGAGCAGAATCATACAATCCTGTGGCTCTAGTAAATAAAGCAGATCCAAGGGCAGAGTTTCAAGGGAAAGGAAAGGGAGGATGGGAAGGTGAGTGGGTCAGAGGTTGAATCAAGAAATTTAAAAGAGGACTAGCTTCCACTACATTATTGTCTGGATTCATCGCCCTAACCCAAGGCATCTAAAAGCTGAATTACCTCGAGACAAGCCTTAGGCAAAGCCAAATTTTAAGGATTAGGAAAAGCATCTCTTTCCCACCCTAACCTCCCCAGAAGTATGTAAAATAATACTTGCCAGCACTTATTCTCAATGGCCTGAATTCTTTTTAACTTTAACTGTAAGAAACACATTCCTGTTCACGGAGATAAAAAGCCTTTAATTGCATTTTCTTAAGAGAAACTACAAATAGGTGTGAATATATTTTAATCCAAATATTAGTGGCAACAGATGCTCTCTTTTTCAGTATTTAAAGAGAAAGAGAAAGCAGAAAGATGAAGTCTAAAAGGCAAAAGAGGGAGTTGGGCACAGAAGCCACAACTGAAGGGAAAAGAAAAAGTCAAGAAAAGCAAATACTCTGCCAACTCCTCCTTTCTGTCTTCATCAGCATGAGTACGAATAAAGGAAGTGAACAAAGGTACTTCAAGTCCTCAGTAGGCAGCCAATACCCAAATGAAAATATGCTGATTCATCTATTTGGAACCAGTCGGACATTAAAACACCCTTTATATTGGAGTCGCATGCCCTGTCTGTTTTCCTTATATTGTGTCTGCATTAAACAGAACTAGGAAAGACCAGGTAGGCAATGAACAAAGAATCACCGCCGCTACCTCTATGTAGACAGAGAGAAGAGGAGAGTTAAGGCAGTAATTTAGGTAAAAGAGAATTTTCTGCTGATTATGGTAATGTCTCTTTGGTTATCTATTTGATCACATTTATAAGATTTCATTCCAATTTGCAATGAAGACACAGTTTAGTTCATAAATGAGACTATTTAATAAGTTTTTATTTGATTTTAGAAGAGAGAGGGCATTCATAACTCTAAAAAATGATTTGCATTTGATTCTAGTTTTGTCAAAAAATATTAATAACGGTGATGGTGATAAACCTAAGAATAAATATGTAATACTTACCACATACTAGGAATGGGTCTAAGTAAATTGATTAATTTAATCCAAACACCATACTAGGAAATGAGAGTGATTAAGTTTTATTTTAGAACGTGGGGGGAGAGATTAACTTGACACTCTTTATCTCCGTTAGGATAAACCATTTAAAATCCCTAATGGCCTCAAACTAAAAGCCATCTCATGAGTTTAAATAATATGTTTTTCCTAGCACTGCACTCTTGAGGATTGATGTGACAAAGTTTCAAAGCAATTCCCTTTGAAATGACAATTAACATAATCATCGAGCACTTCAAGTGCATGGCATTGTACTAGGTACTGAGATTATTTTTCCACTAAGTTTTCTTCCCTTTTGTTTTGTTAAAAAAAAAAATCATAACAAAAATATATTCTTGATCTACATGGCACTGAGTACTAGCCATAAATGTTAAATGAATCCCAAAAGCATTTTAAGTGGTACCAGGGTTTAAATCAACTCCTAAAAAGCTTTTAAAATCTTACAAAGATAAATCAATGTAGCACAGAGAGAATATTAAGGTGAATTAAAAATACGTATTGTCTCTAATGTCATTGAATTTAATTTAAATAGCTAAATTGTATTGGAAAGTGAATTCAGGATTTTGTATTTGCCAATTGCTTTCCACCATAGTCAATCAAAGATAAACCTTACACTCACTTGGAGCTTTCTGTTTACAAAATACTTTCATTGAAATGATCTTATTTAATCATGACATCTAAACCTTGATTTAGTTATTATCATCCTCAACCTTTACAAAAGAGATAAAGTTCTTAAAAGTTCTATATGTTGGTGAGGCTGTGAATTACTGTTTTTCGACCTTAAGTCTTACTTTACACCATATCACAAGGATGTCAAGAAATTGGGGATAAAAAAGAAAAACACGTGGCATGTGACTCTAGCTAGAACAATACCTCTCACTGAACCATATTAAGCTTGTAAAGATTGTGATTAAACTTTACCGAAGGATTCTAAAATCCCATTTAAAGTTTCCTGGTTGATATTATTAAATCTTACCACATTATTAAGGCAAAATTATGAGATTCAATGAATGAGAGGGTAAGAACGCAAGCAGAAAAAAAAAAAAGAAAGAAAGAAAGAAAAAGCAATGCCAAAAGGAATTTCATTTAAAAGGGTTAAACACAAATAAGCCAAAGGAAGTCACTCCCAGGGCCCCTTGTGAGCCCCCACTCACACTGAGAACACAGTCTCCATGAAATAAGGTTGACCTGGGTGGCAAAAAACCACATGCTCAACAGCTATGTTTGAGTAATTATCTTTAATTTGCCCCCAGTAATGACCAAAATCCATTTTTACTTACCCAATAACTTGATGCTCATAATACTGCAATGTCCTCTTGAGAGTCTGCTGAATCGTCTGAGGCTACAGAATAATAATAATAATAAATAATAAATCATCAGTAAATCAGTGCCATTCCCATTCTGAGCATCAGAGATATGCTCAGATATGTATCTTCTGATTTATCTCATAAGAGTTTTGCTTTACAATATTAACCCATTATGCATTTTGCCATGTATTTTCCCCACAGGAACTAATAATATGAGGCACACAGCAATTACCCAGAATGTTCCAATTTCAAATTTGATAGCATTTCCTAGCCATATTTTTCCCAATTATTTTGTACCAGCTATTAAGTTCAGTAAAACACTCACTGGCTGCCTATAACAGGTCTAGGCCTTGGGGGCAGTGAGGAGTGGGTGTATCAAGCATATGCAGGTCAAACCAAGGCAAGCATGACTATCTTAACAACCCAAGAGATTTCAAGCAAGGGTTCTGGAACCTCCTAGGGAGGCCAAAAGTGCCCTGGAAAAGAAATGGGGTCTGAAGCAAATATCTAAATAGCTCATGACTGAATTTTATAATCCTCTCCTCTCCATGACAACTGAAGATAGAATTTCTTAATCCCAGATTGCAAAATTATTCTTAGACTTACTTAGGCATCAGAGCCTAAACTCGGGAGTTTCAGATCTAGAGAGCCATGAAAGTGACACCAAGATCCCAAAACACAGATTTTGTTAACAAATTATGATAAAAACCAAATTCTCAGCGGTAAGAGTGTATATTTTTAAAATAATAAAAAGTTGTAGTCAATAAGCACACGCACACACAAAAAAAGATACCAAAGGCTTATCAAAATATTGATCCATTATGACTGTGGGTGAACTTTAGGGGAATATAAATTAGCACAGATCCTTCAAGATATGAGGCAGCGAGGAAGTCTGGCGATCTAGCAGGCTGCCACTCATTAAAGCGAAGAACCCAGACAGGTCTAAAAGGGTCATTTGCAGAAAGAGTCTAGCACAGTGTGGTACCTAAGAAGCAGTTAAGAAATACCAGTTTATTTCCCATCCCTAATCTTTCACAGCGGCTGTCTTTAAAAACATTTAATTTAGAGGAGACTACAGAGGTTGTTGTCAAGGTTCACTTGAACCCCTTCCACGTTCATCTTTTTATGAGAACGTCCAGGATAGACATAACAATCTCCCTCCCTAACACTCTTCACAGTTTCAACATCCTCCTTTGTCGGATATAGTTGTTGTAAAGAACTTCAATTAAATCAAGAGCATCCACCGAGATCTACTCTACACTACCATTTAGGAGAACCCTTATGAACAAATGTAAGACCTCAAACACATTCTTCACTTTAGCCAAGCCAATTCAGAAACTAATTTTAGAAGGAATCGGCCCCCCAGTGTTCAAAGAAAGAAGCACAGGGCCACTTCTTTTAAAAGCTGTTTTTCATTTTTACCAGGTAAGAAAGATGAACATGAGGCCTCAAACTGACACAGATGTTTCTATTCATCAAGATAAAATCAAAGAAGAATAAATAGAATGTACCTAGGAAAGAAAAATAATTCCTAACGGGGAAGCAATGGCACTGTTGAGAAAACTAAAAAGGATGAAAGGGGCACAGCAATCTGAGAGCACGGGAAGAGGATGCTTTAAAACTCAACACACAGCCAACATAAACCAAGTCATTATCAGTCACTGGCTCAGTACCCTTGGGATCTGGGCCTCTTGCACTAGCTTGGCAGTTTCTGAGCAAAGATAACTTTCTCTTTGGCTCCATGCCCTAAAAGCAGTGAATATCCACAGGGGGATTATCCTTCCAATAACCTCTGGTCACAAAACATGGAACAGAAAGCAGAAACTAGAGTACACAGGGCCAGTTAAGACCAGAATGACCTCATTTGTACAAAAGGACATTTTTTTCCTGTACCAGGAATTTCCCAGTCATTAAAAAGCACATGTTTGTGGAAGGAGTTAAGCCTTTTAAAGAGCTGACTTTTTCTTCTGTGAAGCAATTACTTTTACTCCCCAGCAGGAGTTAAATTTATAGTTTCCAAATACATTAAAAGGAAAATGTTCTCTGGGCACTTTCAACAAAGCTTCAACTTGGTAAAGCATAACATTTATATACTTCCTGTTGCTTGCCAAAGCCAGTGGGTACATTCTCATGGTCTAAACTGCAAGTTTAGAGGCTGACTGCAGAGTATCTCCAGATCTTTACCAAGCCAAGGCTCACTTCAACACAGACCCGGCTCCTCTGAATGTCATCTCAGCAGATTCACTAGAATCTTCTTCAGAGTTTGCCTGATTGCTCAACTCATGGCTCTATGTGAAGATGTGAGAGACATTTTCACATAATCTCTGGGTCTCTCTGACCTAAATAAAAAAGCAAGAATTAAAGACCCACATGTGGGCCAAAGCCTTCCATAGGGGTGACTTCTGCCTTGACAGTCATAGGGTCCATTTATTAAGCGCCCACATAGGCCAGTAAAGATCAGTGGGAAAAGCAGGGGCTATAAAGACATGCATGCCTTCTCTCTTATTCCTTAAGAATGCAGCGCCATACCTGTTCCCTACTCAACAGTTCCATCTAACCTTCTATAGGCCAAGATCCCACTCCTCTCATCTGTATCTTTCCTTTAAGGAGGAGTTCAGAAAAATGGCTTAGAAAAGAGGATTTAAGGTCAAGCTGAGTTCAAAATCTAGCTCTATGACTCACTAGATGACCTTGGGCAATTTACTTAAGCTCTCTGAAATAAGAATCTTTATGTATACATTATTCGTATAGGAATTAATCGAAATAAAGCAAAGTCTCTAGTGCATAGTAGATGCTTAATAAATGATAGCTGTGACCATGCTCAGCTGGAAAACATAGTTCTGCCCTCAAGTGGACGTTAAGTTAGAATGTCCACCACACGAGTATAATGTTTCGAGATACTTATCACCTAAAAAATCAAGAGACCCACCACTACTGCTAATAATGAGAGAATGGCACTGATTCCAGTAGACAGAGGAAAAAAATAGAAAACTGGAAGCCAAATTTATATTTCCAATGAAACCTTCAAATCAGTCTAGAGAGGTGGTGACAAAAGCAGAATTCTCAAAATTAAGACTGAGGAGAAACCTAAAGCCAGGCCTACAAGTGGGAAGGACAATGAAGCACAAAAGCTAAGGTCAGGATTCCAGGCATTATGTTTTGTAATTAATAAGAAACAACCCATGAACCTCCTTCTTGGAACACAAAGAAAGTACAAAAGGTGAGCTGTGTGGCCTAATAATTGTATAGCCATATGCTGGAGGATCTGAGAGACAAGGATGGGGAAGGAGACAAAATCTAATATTCTTATCATAAAAAGAAAATCAAAAAAGGTGTATGATTTTTCTCTGCTTCCCCCAAACTAAGATATAGATAGATAGTGGCCTCTTATTGTCTTATTCCTTGTTCAACACAAAGAAGCAATAGATAGGAAGACAGCTGAAAAGAGAAAGCAGCCATTTGTGTCCTACACACATATTATCTGGGATTCAAACAGAAGTTACCCAAAAGCCTCCATCATGTGGTAACAAGAAGCCATCTTCATTTCCAGTCTCATTAACACTATTTGGCCAGCAGTAACTGACCCTCACAGACTAAATGTTATGCTCATGAAAGGTCATGGGATCCAAAAAGCCAGCCATAAAACAGTCCCAACAGAGCCAGAGAAATGATCCCTGAGGAGTGGGAGGAAACAATTCCCAGCAGCTGGCCCTGCAAGCTCAGACAGCTCTGCAGAGGCTCCCACACAGTCCCTGCTCTGGATATCCATACCAGATGGTGCGGAGATCAGACAAGAGGCAGGGAGTCAAGATGTGTGTGTGTGTGTGTGTGTGTGTGTGTGTGTGTGTGTGTGTGTGTGTGTGTACCATGAAACACAGTTGTCATCGTACACAGTACATGTTCATCAATTTTACAGAGATGAAGAAACAGAGGCTCAGATTGGTTAAGTAAGTATTCTGAGATCACACAGCTAGTAAGTGAATAAGTAACTGCTATCAGAATTGGCTTCAAAGTGTGTGTCCTCTTACCAATAGAGGCGTTGAGGATCCCTTTCGCCTTTAACATTATGTGTCTCTATATTCTTTTTTGATATACACAGCACTTCATCTTGCCAAAAACAAACAAAAAAATCTACAGATAATTTTTAAAAATCTCATTTCTGCTTTATAACACACATCCCTAAGCTATAGAAATAATGGCAACAATATGTCTGCCTTTAAAGAAACATCCATAAATAGCTATGTTATTTTATTTACTTAAACATGAGAAAAATATATATCAATGTCAGAAACTAAATGATATAGATATATATGTAATTACTACTGCTCTAAGTCAATGGTCAACACTGTAAGCACATTAAAATCACCTGGAGAGCTTATAAAAAATAACAATACCTGAGCGCCGCTCACAAATTTTCCAATTCAACTAGTCTGGGGGACCCAAGACCAATATTCTATAAGCCATACCTAAAAAAGTCAGCATTAATGAGAGGAGTTTGTACAAATATCAAGAGACATAAGCTTCTGAGAGATGTTCGCACATAACTTGCTAAACTCAACACAGTGCCATTTATTATCTGTCACTAATGGCTTATAATCAAATACAAATTTGTTAGATAAACAAAGAATTATATTACTTGAGGCATAAATGTAGGATTTTTTTTAATCTCCAAGTAATTCACTCCAGTGCACTTCTGTCAGCATTCAATTTTGTTCTGACATGTACATAACGATACAACAGCTAGTGTGACGTGACTGTTGTACTTACTCTATGAGAGGCAGTGCTTTATGCCCAATACATATAACAACTCCTTCGATTTTCACATTAACGTTATATGATTTCTTATCTCACTGAAAGATGAGAAAACTAAGACACAGACAGTTAAAGTTGTCCTACGTCACACAGATAAAAAGGGGCGAAGCTAGGGTTGAAACGCAGGTAATCTGCTCCAGAATCCAAACACATAATCTCCAATCTATACTGCACATAATATTTAACACTTTGTATTTGTTTGAGTACTTTACAATTCACATTTTTAGGCATATTATCCCAACTGATCCTTACACCAATCCAATGAAATAGAGTGGCGTTATCACCACTTGACTGAAGAACCAAAGTTAGAAAGATAAGAAGTCCTCTTTTAACAAAAAAAAAAAAAAAAAAAGCATCTCTTCCATTAGAATACTGTCTTCAATAAGAAAGCATTTTTTCATATCGACATAAAAGTACAGAATCACATGGATTCAAATTAATTGTTGCTTTTTAAGAACAAACTTAACATTCTTTAAACTAAACCTGTAAAACAAAGAATACATAGACAGAATCATATTGCCATACACAAAATCATGGATTAAGTCTTATCTTAGATGTACCTCCACCTTCTCTTCCATAGCTTTCTCTCATCTTATGGCTCACCTCTTTCCTATCCTCTGAACAGCAAGTATATTTATGCTGCATTCTGATAGGCCAAATTTCCACCTCCACATCTAAACTCCCAAAACAGGTCTCCAAAAATCATTATTGTATATTCTTTCCTTCCTTCATCAAAATTTCAAATGCCCTCAATACTCTGACCTCAAACGGTGCTCAGGAGAACTCATACTTCCATTTTCTCAAAAACTTGATCCTCAGTCCTCATTCAGGTAGATGATGGTATGAATGAGCTTCTCTACATTGTATAAGGAGGTCGGAACTACTAAGGGTGGAATTTGGTAAATAGGCTTGTCAGTAAAGATAAACTGAGGAGCAAGAACCCTTCTCATCATCCTCCAAATCACAATATAGAGATCACTATTTTCCCCGCAACATAAAAGCGTTTTTATTAGGACATGATATGCCAAATTCCATCATTTAAAGTGATCAAAATTATAATGTTAGACACCCTATGTTCATAGCTAGGCCCACAGACACCAATGGATTAAATTACATGATTGGTATTATTAATAAAACCAGTAAAAATAATGTCACTTCAAACAACCAGATTACTTCTAAAAGAGATATAATTGTAGTAATCATCAATCTTACTAAATACCCAGACATAATATTCATGTTTCCAGCTTCTGACTAAACTTGCTACATATAAACCAAAAAAAAAAAAAAAAGGCTGCAAATTAAATATAGAACTTTGAGTCAGGACCTCTGTATTTCAAACCCAGCTGTGCTACTGACCTTTTTATAAAATTAGCCAAAATCTCTTCACCTGGGAGTAAGAAACCTTGGGGGGAGAAAAACGTCTTTATTTTCCCATCTGAAAAAAATTATAAGAAGTTTGTAGTTCTCAGGGTTATTTCGAAGTAAAGCATTGCAAACTTAAACACTTGTAAACAGAGGGTCAGAACATATTGGTGATTAAACCACCTTTCAGGAAACTTGAAAGATCATTTCAAGTGACTGACACCAGTACTATGCTAAACAAAACTGGTAGCCTGGACAATTAATTACAAGAGGCAAAAATAAGTGTGCTAAAAGAAAAACAGAGCTAGAAATGCATTCTAATACAGAGTTCTTCTACCCATACTAGTCGAACACGTGCATAATTTCATCCAACCTCCACTTTACTCTCTTTGTGAACACAGGTAGACATCCTAGCAATCTCAAGAGAGCTTAAGATGAAGGCTGATGTTATGTTAATTGATCCATAAAGAGATTCAAACTGATAACCTTGGTCTTATTAGAAATATGTTCTAGTTAGCAAAACACAGTAGTTATTACCATTGTAACTGAATATGCTTAACATATAATCAATATGATGATTATGTCTTTCCATACAAAGTACATCTGCTTTCCAAGTATTTTCCTCTTTCTAATTTTAATGTCTTTCTAAAAATAGCCATTGAATTTGATTTGACACAAGACCTAATACCATCAATACTGATTTAAGCTGAAAACATATATTCCTTGAACTGAAACGGATCCAAGGGGTTATTTATTAGTCCTTCTCTTACTTTCAGGCAAGAGCACATGTAAGTCATCCAAGAATTTCTAATGTTTTCGATGAACTCCGGAAAATACTAACACCACCTTCAGTTTTTATATAACACTTTACAGTTTACAAATCACTTCCTTTCCTTTCATCTCATTAGATAGTCAGAAGAACCTCGTGAGTCTCAGATATAATTAGCCACATTTTATGGGTGAAAAAACTCAAATTTGGAGAGGTCAAAGAGTCTCAGTTGGAAGAGCCACCAAGGAGACAAGGACCTAGGTCTCCTGAGTTTTTTCCCTTCAAGCTGCTGCCCCCATTGGTAATATTTCACTTCAGTGACTATCAAGAAATACTTCCATGCACCTAACTTAAATCCCTCATTAACTTTCATTTTTTTCTTTAATGAATATGAAAACGATGTTGTAACATTGTTTCCCCAAATTTGTAAATGTTATTGTCACTTAAACGGCTCTGGTATGATCATTAACTTCTTAATAGGAAAACTTTAAGAGAAACACACTTCACTGGTCACCATCTTGGCCATCTTGGCTGGCTGATTACAAATACTAACTACGAGACAAAAGGGCGCTGCCTCTAGACACTGTCTCAAGAAAATGAATCATGCTATACTGCAAACATTTGAAGGGGCATGGCTCCAATCCTGAACCATTAGACCAAACAGAATCTCACAGATGGCATAGGGCTGACTCAGTCTACAAAGTGCAATAAGGGTAAACTTTCCAGATTAAATACTATAACAGCAGTCAACAATGTTAAATGTTAAAAATGTCAAATGCTGGGCCAAACATGTTACATGCAACAATTCATTTAATCCTCACAAAAATCTCATAAGAGGAAGAAGTATCACCCCAATTTTATAAATGGGAAAACTAAACCTAGAGAAGTTAAAAAACTGTCCAAAGTCACTTCAGTAGTGTCTAAGTCTATGTGTGTTATCTATATCTGATGGCCTCCAAAAGCCAAGCTTTTAAGCTGCTCATCTAAACTGAAATACATAATTCTATCTTCACCAAGGCAGAAAAAGTTATAGTTGAAAAGAGGTAAGTCTTGGCTAGACCGTGTGATTTTGATACAGCCTTTTATTTTTCTGAATCTCAATTTCCTTTTTTTTTTAAATAAAATAGGAATATTCCTAGCATAATTATTTCTCAAGATTGTTTTAAGGTCAAAATGAAATAAAACTATAACATATTATACAAATATGTATCATATGATGATTCTATGGGGAAAAAAAAATCTCTTGATGAGGAGGTAGTCAAAAAATTGTTAAACTGAACTAAACTGACCATGTCTAACACCCAGGACTGTTGCCAGGCCTCACAGCCCAAATATGCCAATGAGACACTGCACAGCTAATTAGTGCCATTTCAATTTCAGAGTACCATACTGGAGAGCAATGGCCCTCATGTCAGGAAATAATCTCTAGCATTGTAAAACATCTTTGCAGCCACCACTTGAGCATTTCCAAAGAATTCCATATTGTTTCCAGTACTTGGGAGCTATTGTGAGGTGTTTCTCAACAAGAACTCAGAAACAAGGGAAGTAATATTTCTGCCTGATAGTTAAATTATAAAATCAACACATAACACAGGGAACTGGTCAACACTTAAAAAAAAAATGGCTTAAACAATAATTTGCAAATAGGTGACAGAGAATTACCTCCAATCGTGACCCAGGAGATAGCTCCAGGCAAAGTGGGCCACAGAGTAAAGAAGTAACGATGTAAAGGAAATGAAACCAGGAAGGGTATGAGGAAAGCAGGTGAAGTTAAGAGGGAATCTATAAGAAAGAGAAGGGAGGGGAGTAGTTCATGAAACATTATATCTAAGACTATTCAGGGGCCCTCTGTCACACTGAGAAAGATTATTCCTAAAGTAAGGAAATTCTTCAACTATCTTAACTAAAAAGAGAATCTTACCAACAGATATGGAGTGTCAGGTCTCATTGGCAAGGCATTCTCTACAACCAGAGAGCGCCTCCAAGTAGATTGAAGAATTTGGCATGAAATTCATTTCGTTTTGGCCCTAAATAGATTAAAGCAAACTTTTGTTTATGACTTTGTTCCTCATGTAGCCAGAACTGGTGAGAAATGTGCTGAGCATGCAGACTTTGAGTAATAAGCCTCATTTCACAGTTACTGCTCACTGTAAATAAGTAAATTGTCATTGAGATGCCAACTAAAGTGCCATGGGCATTTTGTTTAGCCAGTCAGTGGCTGAGGGTCTAATTATTTGAGGACACTGACAAGAACAAGTTCTTGGCGTTTAAAAGTTTCACATGCTGAAACAGAGAGAAACCATCAAAATACTAGCCAGGTGGGTCTTGCTCAGCTCTACTGCTTCAAATTCTCTTGGAAGATAAAGCTCAACAAGAAGAAGACTAATACTTCATGACATGCAAAGTCTTATCTTTTTTCACGTAACTCTATCTAAGCACATTTTTTAATGGAAGTATCACTCCATTATATAATAACTGTTATATTACTTCCTCATTTCATCTAATAAATTATACTATACTGAGATATGTATATCTACCAGTATGTACAATTATATTCAGTCTATGGAGAGAAACATATACCTTCATGCATGTGACTATTTCTATGATAATCATAACTTCTTTCATATTCAGAAATCAAACTATGCACAAGTAGTGGCATTGCTCTTCCCAGACTCTGCAGCATAAGTTAAGCTGCTAACAGGGATGGTAACTTTTGTCATTCTGCTCATAGCTGCCTCCACCCATGGGAGCCTGGAGCATACAAACATGACAGTGGACAGGCAAAATAGGTCAGCGTAGAGGCAGATTCCTGATGAAGAAAGATCTCTTTGTCATTTCTGTGTTGTGTGGACTCATAGCACAATCAGGAACTAAACAATTGGCAAGTGGAGTCAAGATTCAAGAAAACCAACAGGAAATTGCTACCAGCCACCCTTTGGCAAGTCACAAAGTAGGAAACACATGGGATGCGAAATAAGGAGTCTACACTGGACAATACTGTAAATTTTAACAATTCATGGACATATTGAGAGACATGTTATGGTGGAAAGAGCTTAGGATCTGAAGCAGGAGAACTGGGCACTAAAATGTGGCAAGTTATTATTCCTCTCAAGAGGCTTTTGTTCCTTTACCTTTAAGTTGGGCCTAAAATTAATCCTTTCCCTGCCTACCTTATACATTTCCTGGGTCAATCAAGGTAGGATAATATGTATTAAAAACATGTTTTGTAAACTCTAAACAGATGCCATTCGTTACTTGTGGCTTTTCTATATAGAAAGTATAGGTTAGCACAACATTCTCTCACAGTCGTGAAGTGAGAATTAAGAAGAAAAAAAAATAGTATCACTAATGCCTTACGTTCTCAGATATTTAAAAAACAGCGTAGTTGTTTTCAAAATTCTCTTCCAATTTGCTTAACACTAAAAACTATTCAAAATAAGCCATCTTTCACAAAAATGACCGTCATAATGTGAATTGCTATGGAGTTCATTTTAGAACTCCAACAAAAGACATCAAAACTTGCTCATATTAGAACCAAATTTTTACCCCTACAGTATTTCTCAGCCATTCATTTGTCTTGTTTTCCAATGGAAAATTACTAACTAAGAAAAGAAGACAGTAAAAGGATATGAGTAAGAAAGAAATATTAAGAACAGCTGCCTACAGAAGGAAAATGTTTCTGGCATAGTGTTTCTTTTTCAAATTCTTTCAAGAACACTACATGAGTTTTAAATATCTTGTTCTGCCATTCAGTTTCACATATAACAGTCAAACATTGACCCACGGGAATCAAGTACATACATTCACACCAAACAACAGGAATTTTAATGACATGATGCTTAGGAATGAGGTACTGATTAGATGTCATTCACCATTTTCCATTTTTAAAAACCATTTCGATTTTCTTGCATGCATAAGGGCTCTTAGCTGGAATTTCCAAAGCAAACGTAATGCAGGGGCATCCATAATTGGGATAACACTTATTAATCTGTACATTATGCATATTAATAGCAAAATCTCTGGAATCTCTAAGCATTATAAAACATAAAGACAATATTAGCCCTACTTAAGTCCTATGAGCCTTATTTAAAATGAACCCTGAAGGAGTAGTAATAGTGCTTTAAAATAACAGAAACTCATTTATGATAAAAAAAAATAATATAATGCCACATACTCAAAGATGCTACATATTGTTTTTATCTTCCAATATATTTGTTATTCCTACAGACTGAGAACATCAAATAATTTACTAGAGCTAGAGATCTCTTGATAGCTGCCAGAGAAGCACCCAGATATAACCACTTCTATATAGTTATCAATACATGTCAGAGCCTTGCGGGGCCAGACACCAGATTTGATTTTAGGAGCACCTAGAGAGTATCTCAATTCCATCCATTAACCAATTCTCTCCGAAAAAACTTACTTTCACTCATGCAAAGGTGCTTAGAATCAAGGGAGGTAATTTTCCATTAATAATTTAACATGATTAACATGCTACGGTATTAAAATGTACATAGTCCAATTTGTCTGGTGAGACAGACTGACAGACTCAAAGCAGATTTTGTGGCATGAGGTTTTGATATAGGAATCGAAAGTGAGAGAGAGAGAGAGAGAGCGCGCAATTGAAAATAACAGACTACTAAAAGTAAATGTCCCTACTTCACAATTTTTTCTCAACCTTAACCCATAACATATCAGAAACTAGTATAAAATGCCAAGGCATAAACTTTTATATGCTTTACTCTGATGTGCTTTTGCATCTATTAGTTACTCTGGAAAGAGTAAAATAATAAACTTTGTTATTTTCAGTTTTTAAGATGTTTTCAGGCAGGTGTATCAATTTTTTTTTTAAGCAAGGCAACCCTTGGTTGACCTCAAAGATTGCAAAGACCTTATCAATTTACAAACCCTTATTTTTTATTTTTTACATCTACAGCATCTGGTCTTCCTAGGTGGTCTCCCATCCAAGTACTAACCAGGCCCGACCCTGCTTAGCTTCCGAGATCAGACGGGATCTGGCTTGTTCAGGGTGGCATGGTCATAGACAGGCAGGTGTATCTTGATTTGATTTACAAATAACATAAAGTATCTAAATATCTTATCTAATAGGTAAAACTGTGAGTTTGATCTTATGTTTGGATTCATAGACATGGTGTAGACTCATATTTTATAGCTTAACAATGGTAACATTTTTATTGACCTATATTTGAAAGTGACTTACTCATATGTATTCCTTAAAAAATTATTGTGTCTCCTGGGATAACTTGTAGTAAAATGTTTTTCAGTAGCATATCCAATGGAATTGTTGATTTCTATAATCACAGTCATCATTAATGCCATTAAGATGATATATCCCATTGCTATAATCGAAATAATTGGATATCTATGTATCTGAGACCTAGATTTTTCTCAATAGTCGAACATACTAGCCAATAATGAAAAATTACACTTAAAATTTTAGTATTTGATTTCTTCCATCTTCCCCAACTCCCATCCTAAAAATGCAACTGAATAAGGAGAGCACCACCCAAGTGCTTAAAGAGCCAACAGGCAGCTTCATATACCACCACAATTCACAAGTTAATCTTTTGCAAGCTGCGGATAAATCCCACCCATTCTCCTTCAGCAGAAAAGTTAGGTTTGTACTTTACAAGCACACTTTTGGAGAAAGAATTTAATTCAGAACAAAAGGGAAGACTGGTTTTCTTTGAAAGTGTTTATAATGGCAATAAGTTAACACAAGAAGGGGGAAAAAGAAACGTTATAGCTTGCAAACATTGTCAGATCCACAAAGCCTTCATCGATCTTTATATCAGGAGAAAACAATAAATCTCTCTTCTCCAAGATCCATACTAGAAATTCCCTCATATCTGTCTGAAGTTTCAAATGGAATTACAATAGTTCGTAGAGAGATTTACTCTCTTCCTCAGTCTGTTCCATTATAAAACAATCATCTCATCATTATCACTCCTTACAACAAATGCCTTTGGAGGTAGATTTCTTTTTAAGGAGGAAAAGACATTTTCAACTTATGGCAAATTTTTAAAAGACACGAGAGTAATTATTCCTACTCCGGATATACATTAAATGGCATTTTTAATTTTTTAATCCAATGGCAGAGTCATTTCTCATCTGCCCTATATAATCAATAGTAGATAAACACATAAATACATTTATACTTCTATACATCCATCCAAACATACATATCAATGATAGATGATAGATAGATAGATGATAGATAGACAGACAAGACAAAATAGACAGATTTCAAAATACTATTAAAATAAACTCGTTTATATGTGTAAATACTATGATTAAAACACAACTTGTAAGAATCTCTGCATCCTTTCCTTTCTGCAAAACAAATAAATTCCCTAAGTTAAAAATCAAATATTTGGTAAGACAACATTAAAAAATCAAGATACCTTTCATACACGAATTAAACCAATCACACAGGGAAAAATAAAATTGGAAGACAGATGGAGGGTGACCTTGAACTACAAGAGCTGGACATGAGGCACTTAAACAGATGTTTTTTTTTCTTTTATTGAGGTCTACGGAAACATCGAATTAAGATCACAGACTTCTTGCTAGTACAGTGACAGATTCTTCCTAAATTTGCCATTGGGAAAATGTGAATTTTTCTTCCTAAAGTTCTTGTTTTCCCTTGGGAAGACTTTACCCAAGAAAGAGATTGGAAGAAAGATAAAATTTTTCTGAAATTGCATTCCTGAAATGTTCACAACAGAATCACAAGAAAAAAATGGGGTGGGGGAGGATTGTAAGTATTTTCCCCATATAACTGACACATCTCAAATCTCTGGCACAGAAAAGGCCAACAACAAATATCTGTTTAATGAACTAATGTTGAATTTTTTTCAAATATAGTTAGATCACACAGGATAACTTATTCTTTCCTCATAATACATAATGTAAATTGACTGGTATAGCAGATTACAAAAGTATTTAAGGAAAATCCAGCTTATTTTCTAAAATTCTACAGATGACTACAGCCATTTTCTGCTCCATAGACCTTGTGTTCCAACTCAGTACACAGTAAAGTCAACCATGCATAGTGGACAGACAGTAAATATATGATAAAGGAATAAAAATAATAGGACACAATTGTTTAAATTTGTAGATTATTTTGTCTGTTTTTGTTACTGTAATTGATTTTATTTTTCTAAAGTGCATTTGATTTATCATCTTATTTGCTTGTTACCACATTTGTGTAGTATAGGTAGAATACATATCTTTATAAATTTATTCATTTAACAAATGTTTATTGATCAACTATTGTGTGCCAGGCACTAATAGATTTGAGATCTGCAGTATATAAAATAGACAAAAATTCTTGCTTAATGAAATCAAGCAAAATTTACCCAGGAAAGAAAAAGGAGAGAACCAAGAAGCTACATTTGATTGTGTATGTCCTGCTTGGCCTTATTTTACCTTCCATACCACATTTCAACTGTGTAAACTATACTCAATACAACAACAAAGTAGAGACCTACGTACTTGGCTCCTAATCCTCAGAGAATCCAACCATTAGAGACTTTTCTTTCAGTGTCAAAAGAACTCTAACACTAAACAAAGTCATATCAGATATGGTGAGGGTAAGAACAGGGCTTATGTATATATAAAATATATATCTCAAATTACCTTTAGAACTGAAAGAGAGAAAGCTAATACAAGCATAATTCGAAAACAGTTCCCTCCACCTGGTGTTCAATTTATAAGCTCCTACCTTTAGAAGGATAAGAAAAAATCTGAGGTTTTCATATTGCTAAAACAATCTAAAAACTATCTGCAGGGGATTATACAAATGAAAAAATGTACACTTCATGACTTTAGCATAAAATTTGTGAAGGATGAATTAGCAACATTTCTGGCCTCATTTGACACATGGTCAGTGCGGCTGCCATAGTTAAGACACACCCAGAGAACTGCAAATACCATGGCGGTTTAAATTGAACAATCATTAGATATACAAAATTACTGACCAGTCACTGAGTTAAAGTGATAAAATCAAGACAAGACTGTAATAAATTAGGTATAAATAAAACCAAAATCTGACAGCTGCCTTTGCACTATACTCCCATCGTGCCATATTGCATTCCTCTTGGGTACAGAAAAAGAAGTATTCTCATTCTTGGCAAAGGAGCTAAAAAAATGCCTCTAGATAACCCCATCGTTTCCCAAAGCCTATTCATGTCTCTCAGATTTTTTTACTACTCTGTTACCTTCAAACAGTCTCCCCTTCTTTAATTAAACTTAGATGTGGCTTCACAGGCCCTGGCAAGTATCTCTCTTTATTTTTATTGCCAAATGTCTTGGATGAGAAATGTATGCCCATCATATCCTTTGTTTATTCATCATATATTCCCTTATTAAACCTTGTTAAATAGGTTCCTATCTCAGGTGCAAGATTGACACTGCTTTTCTAAAGCCACCAGCAATCTGTCACACTGGGTTCCAGAGTACCATCCTTAAATTGTCATCATTATTTCGCAAATACCAACAACTACCGCCCTTGCTCCCAGATGCTTTCCAGCCACCTCCCACCCCCACAAACAAAAAAAGCATCCTGACATTTCATTCTTCTGGTTCTTTTTGTACGTTGCTTCTCAATTCTCTATTGTTCTTATTTTTCTCTCTCTTTCACTCGAGAGCTTGCCAGTTTTCAAGATATTAGTTATTACCTCCATGAGCTCTTACCCAAACTCCAATCCCAAATCCTCAACAGTTTATTTATTGAGCAATTGCCTACAATGTGACAGACACTACACTGAGGCTGGTGATTCTCCAAGAGTTTACAGAGTTCACTCTCCAGAGCTGACCATTTGCACTTAAATTCAGAAAATCTAAATCCAAGGTTATTGTTATATTTCTTCCAAATACTGCCTTCCCAGTTTTGCTCTTTTATTAAGGTCATCACAGTTCTCAAACTCACTATCGCAGTTTAGGTTCCCTGAGAAGCAGACTCTGAAAAGATTAGCATGCAGAAAGCTCATTAGGGAGTGCACTTGGGATCAATACTCATGAAAGAGTATAAAAGGAAGCAGAACTGGGTAGAGGGAGAAGTTGGACTATGCTGCAGTCTCAGTGGAGGCCTCAGTTGACCCTACAGGGAGTTCTAATCTCAGGGTTGGCTGAATTAGGGGTGGGGGCCAACCTTCACACCCCATGCTGATCAGCCACTGGAATGAGACATGACCTTGATCAACGCAGCTTTCTTCAGTCCACGTAATACATACTGGGGACTGACAGTTGAGGGCAACTGTCAGCAGTGCTCCTAGCATTTAGGTGAATAAGTCCTTCATTCCTAAAGGCATCTAGGCACTATATCACAATGTCCACTACACTCACAGAGGCTTGAAACATATAATATAGTGAAGACATACAGAGACTGGAGCTAAATAACAAGATTCTAGTCTTATCTCTATCAATAATTAGTAGTGCTCATAGGGAAATTACTCAACTTCTCTGAATTTCTCATAAGATTATTTTTAAAATTCAATGATACATATTATGAAAACACTTAAATGCTGGGTCTGTAATACTTGCCTAACACCTGTTAATTCTCTGTCTTCAACCTTATACTTTTTTTTTTAACTATGCTCTTTCTTTTACAAATGCTAAGGCTTTTCTCAAAATAACACTAATTCATCCAGTCAATGAACATGTATTAAGAACCTATCTCTTGTCAGCATTATTCTAGGCATTACAAAGACCAATGTGGGTAACTCAGACAAGTCCCTGTTGTTGCAAAGTTTAAATTACAGAAAGGAAATACAGGTAGGTAATACACAAGTACACAAGTGTATAAAACAAATAACTTCACATAGTGAACACTATGATGGACATGAACAGTGATGTAAGAGAGAATTGTTGGTGAGGGAAGGCTACTGTCTGATGAGGTGATACTGAGAAGAAATAGGAAAGCCAAGAAAGGGCTAATTATGTGGAGAACTGGAGCAAGGGGGCATTTCTGACATGGGGAATAGGACAAAATTCCTGAGGCAAGATGACACTTGTCTGGGATGTGCAAGGAGTATATTATAGAACTGTGAGTGAAGCTCAGAGTATAATGAGGTAAGGTAAGAGAGGTCTTGGTACCTTGTAGATCACGGTCATAAGTGTTGCATAAGTGTTGTATTTAAATAGAACACGATATGTAGAGCACTTGCTACCATGCCTGGCACATGGTAAGGGCTTAATGAAAAACACTGGTATTATTACTACCATCATCATCATCACTACAGTTTAAACTGGTCTCTCCACATACAGACCTTTCCTTCATCCACACATCCTCCACATCATGCCAAATAAGGAAAGGTTGAGGTAGGATGAGGGGGAAAGACAGAAAGAGTAATGGAAACAGCCATTGTGCATATTATTTGGTAATCTTTAAAATGTGATTTTATATTTTTTAATTCCAAAAAGACCATGTCAAATTTGTCTGAATGCACCACTAAGTGTGTTTAATGCATATTGAGTGCATGCTAAATGAATTAGTAAGTCCCCATTTGCTAAATAAATGCTGTCCAAAGGGATGAACGTGAGGAGTAAGTGAGTGAGTGAATAAATAAGTAACCAGTAAGATCATATTTGTTTTTAAGATTTCTGGGAGGGAATTTCTGTGAGATTTTTTAACCTAAAATGCTGTACAGCCAAAAATATTCAAAGTATTTCCCATGAAAAGTATGAGAGTACTCAATAAGAATTATAAAGAAAGGAAATATCTAGAGTTTTTGCCAAAGATTGTCTCTGGAGGTAACAGGTATCAGGAGATGTGATGACCGATATGCAGATGAATAAGATAAATGATAAGAAGGGGTTGAAGAAAGGCACCAAAATTAATTAATCATTTACTGTATTCCAAATACTGTGCAGTATACATTTAATCTTCATAATCCTATAAATTATTACTTTATAGATAAGAAACCGAGCCTCAGAGAAGCTTATCCAAGAATGCACAAGATAACACAGGAGTTAGTGTCTAACTCCAAAACCTGTTCTTTTCCCAGAATGTAGAGAGAAAAGGAATCTGAACCAAAGCCTTGGTCTTCAAGAAATCAACATAGTAGCACAATGAAGTAATTAATAATAGTAAACACAATGTCTTCAATTCATTGTTCACATTTTATTACATATTTACCTTTGAGTGAGAGATTAGTATTATATGATTTCAGAGATGGGAAACGAAGACAGAAAAATCATTTCCCCAAAGTGAAATTAAAATAAAAATCAGAATGCAGCATTGAGTTGCATTATCTCCCTTTCCTCTCGATACTGCGTGTGTGTTTGTGTGTGTGTGTGTGTGTGTGTGTGTGTGTGTGTGTGTGTGTGTGTATGCGTGCCCCTACACAGACACACAAACACACACAGAGGTATTTTTCAAGAAAAACAAGACAGGTACATTAACCAGATTACGCACAGAACCTAAAGGGTAAAGAAACTTTTTGTTAAAATTCAATACTAATTTGCCTCCCTTTGCCTAAGAGACACTCTGGTAGAGTATGAGAAATTAAGTATGCATATTAACTCATTCAGATCACAAAAACCATTTAGTTCCTCAGTGTTTCCAAGCAGAGAAAATTTCCTGTTATGAAGCATTTGATTATCTAAAACACTCCACTTACCAGGATATCCACACATCTATAGCATGGTGATAATTAAGACTCATAATAATGACTCTGAGCAACTAAAACACATAAGAGAGTCTTTGGGATTATCAAGGACTGATTAACAAAATAAAAGGTGTTTAACTCTTAAATGGATTTTACTGAATTTCATCTACTCACAAATTGATACTGCATATGTGATAGTTTTTACTTCATCAGAATGTCGGATTCACTAGAACTAATTTTTACCTTTTCAGATAAGAAAATATTGGCTATGTTCCCCAGTACAATAGGAAATATTTTGGTAGCCACATATTACTCTAAATCCCATAGGTTCTCTCATACTCAAGAAGCAATAAACTATCAAGTCTGAGCCAAGATAATCTTATTGTATAACAACTAAGGTCCATAAATAATGCATCGAATGATGTAACTGAATATCCTTATATTTTTCAAGATTTAGTTCCAACTTTGAAAACAATAGAAATATTCATCAAACAGAACTTGATGAACTGCTAATTAGTTAATCAAAGACTAACTGGTTATCAGTTATCGATTCTGGTTTGGCAGGAGAAGACTAGCCTGGAGGACCAATCAGCTATTCTAAAAGATTGAACTGAATAGTGAAAGAATAAAACCAAGATATATATTAAATAAGTTTAGCATCAGATCTGTGTCCGATACAGAAAGGCTAGAAATGCCTTTGAATGTTAAAGTCTGCTCCATTTGGCATTCACACTCATTATTTCCCAAAACATAAGCTTTCACTCCCACAAATTGGTCCCAAAAAATCTAAGCTCAATCTGATATGTAGGGTTTTTAATATACAATGAGCACCTTTACCACTTTATACCTCCGCAAGTCATAATTATCTTCTCAGTTTAGGCTACAAATTCATTATCTTCAATATCAGCTGAACCCTCAAAAAATATCCCATAATGCTCTACCCATTCCTGGTCAGTTTTCCTCTCCATTTCTTAACTCAACAATTTCTAAATTTATCACTCTTCCCAAAGACTCTATCCCTCTAGTACCATTATGATGTTTATAACAATTACTGTAGGATAGATATGTAGAAGTGCAGATTTTTATTTAGTAGAATGTTTAATATCACAGGATTTCCTATCCATTGCAATAATAATGAACAAAACAGCATGGTAGAGATACCACTTCTATATCTTATAGAGATACACATCTCTTTAAGAGATAGTATACATTTATAGGTGACAGCACACTCCCATATTGGGTATTTTATTGGAGCTTCACAATAATCTGTAGATTTTGTACCAATTATCTCTAACTTTGGTTAGTATGATTATCTTAAAAATGCCTGTAGACGCAGTATCAATTTGGGGAGCAATAACTTAGTATTCTATAAGTAAAAATGGAGTGACAAAAAGCAAGATGGGTGTATGGGTGTGTGTGTGTGTATGTTTGTGTGCGTGGGTATGTACACAAAACTAATCAGAAAAACCATTCTCCCCCAGTGTTAAGTTGGAGGGTTCATGAAGGATCATTGCGTGAAGAAGCATAGCCATAAAGGAATGGAAGTATGTTTTAGAATATTTTTATTTCCTCCACTGGGCACAGCAGACTTACACATGACAAATATAGCAGAGTAAATGGAAGAAGAATCAAACAGACTTCAAGGACTTGGAATTAAGGTAACACCAGGACTTCCACACAGGAGCCTCCTCGCGTGACAGATTGATTCTAGAGTTCCCTGCAAATGCAAATTTCTTCAAATGTTGAATCACCATTTATTTAGAGAGTTCAACTAGACCCCTAACCAACTTAGCTACTGAATGAGAGAAAGACTAATTGGCTAAGGATGTAGAGATTACTAACCATTGTTATATATTAGTAGGGTTTGAGGGACAGTTCCATATACCTGATATCTGAACCTCCTATTGCTTCCTTTCTAGGAATTAAAAAATTTCTGGCCTCCATATATGTTTTTTTTTTTCCCCTTCACCTTTAAAAAAAATTTTCATAGGGATGTGAATAAATCATTGCTCCAAAATGAACCAGTAGATGGAGCATTCGAGAAATGTGTGTCAATCTCACTCCAAATAAACACAAAAGCTGATGGTACTGTCAAATCGACCCTCCCAATAGCCCTTCTCCCTTCTCCTTTACCATCGTCAACACTTCTGAATACTTATTTTTTTATTTTGAGAAAAAGAGCCACAGCACGCTTATAGCAATGATGTGTAACCTATTGAACATAAACTTAGGGGAGCTAACAAAGCATCTTCAGGAAAAATGGGAAGAGAATCCACAATAATGAAAACTACATACAGTGAAACCTCAAATACCTTCCACCACACAACCAACAAGATTATTCTGAACACAAAAGATACAATAGAATGTGGCTCCAAGTTACCACCTTTATTCTGTCCCTATTAGGGCAATAAGTGCCTGGATATATTCACCCCAAAGGAGCCACTGCCAGGATCATTCATTCTAAAGCAATTGTCTGCAGAGCCCACTGCATCTAGCTAGATCAACAATCCTGAAGGTGTGGAATTCAGTCACCTTAAGGCACAACTTTGGTGTGCTTAGCAATCACTTGGAGTTTTGTTTAAAATATAAAGTCTAGACACCTCCCTAGAGCTATCAAACCAGATCCTCTGAGGAAGAGGCCCAGCAATCTGCATTCTTACCATTTTCTGCAGGTATTTCTTATGTTCACTGAACTTTGATAACCACTAGCTTAAATAAAGAACTGTTTAATAACGTCTCAAATAAAGCCTTATGGGAAATGATTTCTCACTGTTCTATTTATAAGAATGTTCACTCTTTTTCAATTCTCCACAACAGCCCCACAAATCTCCAGCCTTCAGAGATATTTCCAGCTCCCCTACTTCCTAAATCACTCTAGGCTGGAATTTTCAATTTTATGAGGTGCTGTGAGCTTATCGCACATAATTCTAGATCTACAGATCCTGTCCTGAAGTGATATTTGATATTGGTACAAAATCTACTGGCAACAGTAGCCCCCTTGCTGACAAACATTTCTTTCTCATTTGAAAAAGAATTGTGCAGAAAATATAAGCAGACTGGAAACTGGAGGAGACTGGAGGTGAGAGTTGTTACATTTACCTAACTTCTTAAAATACAAGTGGGCCACCCAACGAACTCCAGAAGGAGGTACTATCCCATCAGCTCTCTTTTAACACAACTTCATTCTCAAGTTTTGTTTTAAATGGCAGATATAAGCAAATTCAAATATATTCAATATACTTGAATATATTGCTCACAGACTGAGTACAAAATCTAAATATATTGTTTGATAGAACCAAATATAACAAAAAAAAATCAAAAAGAAGTAATGTAATTAGATGATAAAACAAAAACATCCATTAATTTATTCTGATTTTATTGAATATCCATTAGGTACCAGGTACTGTGCTAAATATGAAATAAACATAAGAGTGTTGAGGTTAGAGTGATCATTTAAAAAGAGGAATTTTAAAGTTTAAGCTACATCACTGGCTCATATATTAAATAGGGGCCCTAGTCAGCCTTGCAAATATTCTCCCCGCTTATGCCACTTAATTGTTTTTCTTCCTAGATGTGTGTGAAGTTCAAAAAGGGATCACTACACCTTACCTTCTTGCTAACTCATGGCGAATAACATATATATCCAGAAATAATGCATTTAGTTTACTATCATATTCAATAAAATATAGATTTATTTTACCTTGAGCTCTGTATAATAGAGGCAATAGTAAAAAAAGCAAAGGTGAATGAAAAGAGCAGTGATGATATAAAGGGGAAAAATATATAATATTCAAATACTCTTCCCACACAGCTCAGAGTCCTTCAAGGCAGATAAATTACATACTGAAAAGAAACATGTAATCACTCATCACCTCTACCTGCTAACTAATAATCATGGATGTTATTCCCCATTGTCAAAATTTAGCTTTAAAATAAAGGCCTAACAATTGAGCTGGTAGCCAAACAAGAATAGAGCACTGTACACAAAACACAAATGCCATCACCCAGGTAATTGCTGCATCTCACAGCCTAAACCTTTGAACAAACATACAAATTAGTTTGAATGCAATGCATGAGGAACATTTGAAATTCTCAGGCAAATGAAATAAGCAATTTCTCTTCCACCTGTCTAATTTTTTTCTAATTTAAAAATAATTTGTTGTGAAATACATTCGACTAAATGTATTTGTCCTTGTATCCTTATAAAATTTATAAAAGTGGTTTTCTAATTGCCACATAGCATTCTGCAGTTCGATAGAAATGTTTGAATCTGCAATGATTAGGTACACTTGTTGACACACACGAGTGATAGCCAGGGAGCCAAAAAGGGACTTCGGTTTTAATTTTTTTAATGGATCGGCTGGGCAACGACAACAAAATAAACTCATTCTTATCACACTTTTTTCTTTTTCAGGTACATTACATCAGTTAATCTATGAACGCTTTCAAAAAGGTTATAAGCAAGTAAATTATTAAGGAAAAAAAAGTTTAGATCATTTAGAGGCATTCAAATTTGGTTGAAATTAATAGATCTCAGCCCAAAACTATCATTTATTGAGTTCAAGGAGTTTTACAATGAATATTGCTCCTCTTTCACAAAAAAATCTGTGAGATTGTTACTATTCCTATTTCACAAAATAGGAAACTAAGGCTCCGAGAAAGTAAGAGTTGGTTTTTCCAGGGTCTCACATTTAGACAGGTGCAGCAAGGAGTTACTCAAACACGTGACTTTGAACCTTTGTGTTTTTAACTCTGCCTTGTCATTTCTCCATGTTAGGGATGAGCAGAGAAAAGTAATAAATGGCCATTAAAATCTGATTTCAAATTATATCTTCCACAAATGTGAAAACATTAAACTGTGGGAATACATTTTGTCTGATTTTCTAATTGTAATGAATCTGTTACTCAGAATTTTGTTAGCCAAATTGATCCAGATGTAAAAAACTTCAATTAAGATACAAAAATTTATCAAATATCCTACCTCACAAATTATTTTATATATTTTTCATTATTTACATGCTAGTTACACTCACACTTTTTAAATGGTTTATACATATCATAAAGTTAATTGTATTTAATATCAAGAGAGGCTAAATATGTACTTTTAATGCCCTTTCACCTTTTCATAGATAGGCATGTATCAATGTAATTTGCTTTCCCAAAATAATGAAACTATTTTTACTTTTTTGCTACACAAATCCAGGCTTTCCTTCATTTTTTTCTTTGCTCACTGTTCGCTCACTGTTTCTTGGATTCAGTAGCTCAGTAGCTTTCCTCTCTTTATCTGTCATCCTTCCAGTTCTGTTACTTTTCTTCCTGCCATTCTGTTCTCTGATAGCTTCTGAAGTCTTCAAAGCCACCTGCAATGTTGTAATAGCCAGTAGTTCTCTGATAAGAAACCTAGGGAAGCCTTGCCCTTGACTTGGTCTCCTGGAATATCTTCACTAACAGGCTGCCATTAGCAAGTCCCAAACCAATACTAAAGTGATAGAGTTCTAAGCAGCTCTCATTTATAAGAATAAAATAGAAATAAATGAGTTACTAAATTCACCCTTGATGTAAAATCCCCAGCTGTTTCTCCATATGTGTTCCCAAGTAAATTATTTCAAAATAAATAGCTTAATGAGTGATTTATGCATCTTCAGTCAGGTCTTTAGGGTTATTTTTATTGTTTTGGCTGCACCCCAGAGATTCACAATGAACAAAACTGTCCAAAGTGGATGATAAATAAAACTTACCCTAGACATCCCCAAGATGATTGGAGTTCTTATGTTTTCCCTCAATACAGTTTCCTTAAAATAATGGCTATAATTAAAGAAGTTTCATGATATCAAAGACTGGGATTTGATTTTTTTTTTTTTGGCTATTGTGTTACCAGTGCTTTGTACAATACTTGCCACATAGTAGGTCCTCAAATATTTTTTAATAACTGGGCGGAATAAATAGTATTTTGATGCCCCTAATTACAGAAGTAATCTACTACTCCTCAATGTTTTAAAACTCATAATATGTGCTTGTTTTTCTTTCATATGCCATCATGACAGTTTACTGAAAGCTTGACAATACATTATATGTTTCTGTAGAGTCTCAAAACAGGGCGGAAGCCTAAATATAATATCTTACAGGTGAGAAGGATCCTGGAGAGTTAAAATAACGTACACAGAGATATAGAAATGTTTAGTTGTCCAAGGTACAATAAATAAGAACCAGGTCTCCTGAATTCCAGAATTCTTTAAATTTCATCAATTCGATTTATTATTGAAATGGTATAAAGTTTTATAATCTCTATAGACAACATCAATGTATATAAAAGTGACTTTTAAAATATCAAAAACCTGAGTTCGAATATTCCATTGATCAAATAGTGTAATTACTTGGCAATATCCTAGTGTTTATTAAAATCATTTCCATTTTCCTGCTTGCCAGTTATTCTGAATAAAGAACAGATCTCCAGTGATTGAGACAACATTCCATTATGAGACCAATAAGAACAAGGGAGTTTCCACAGCAAGTGTAGTTTCTCCTGAAGTATAGTGCAAAGGAATGCAAGAAAGCTCCTAATACTCAAAACAACTATAAATCCTCATCTAAGCTCTGGTGATGGCTCTTCTCAGAGATTTTGTTTTTTAAGTCATTTGGCTCTAATAAAAGAGAACAGAGAGGACATAATCTGTCTCCGCAAGTGTTTTCAGAGTTTAGAATCCTGACAATGTAGGAGAATGAACGTACTAGAACTTTTTGAAGCACTGTTCTAGCTTGCCAAATAAAAGAAAATGGGGATGGGAACCACAGAAACAAGTCACCACTCTGAAATATAACTTCTGTTTTCTTTGTGTTACTATGTGTATTGGTGATACGGTTAGCCAATGAGAATTTATTTATACATGCCTTATGATGTTGAAAATCATAAGTTTACACTATATTCACCTGCATGTTCTCAACATTCCAACTGACAGACTTTTTTTTTTCCAAAATAGAAAAGGAATTACAGCATGGAAAGTACATATAGCTGTTGCATATATTAGATCACTATAATTATTTTCGAATTTCTTATCCTGAAAACCATTACCTGAATATATGCTTTTTATCCAACAGAAATCCAGACTCATTCAAATTTGACTTGTAAAGGGAAAAATCAGAGAGTATTTCCTCCCTCTTATTCTGGTAGTAAATACCTGAGTTCTGTTTATTTTATCTACTCCTCACATAAGTTGTTGAGAATAGTCTTAGGTTAAATTGGCATTACCAGAGGCACTGCCATTACTTTTTAGAAATTCGTAAATTCTGATTCTTAGGCAAAAAGAAAACTCCAGGATTATAAAAACGATTCCTCCAAAATTAATCATTGCCGTTCGTAAAATCAGTGTATTCAGATATGAATCTGTTGTAGTGAAGAATTAGTATATTGCAAAAAATGTGGCTTTAGGTACTGACATAAAACTAGAGATGCACAGGATTACTGGACTCCTTTAATTAAAGGTTTATTTATGTTCAATAACTTGCCACATCAAATAGTTCCTAAAATTATGCTCCCTGAGAAATACTTGCAGTGAAGAATAGCAAACTGTAGCCAATCCATTCTGAGTTTTGTTTCCTAGGTTATCAATGGAAGAAGTGGCAGAAAGGAAAATCGAAGGGAAAATATACGAGAAAGGGAAGATAACTGAAGAGTAGTTTCACTGCTAAAAAGAAAAAGTCTTTCTCCATTAATGAAAGGGCCACCAGGATATTTGTAGGACTGCCTGGTACCAGTCAATACCTAGACCCTTAGGATCCCAGTCCTTCTCAGGTCCCTCCTACCATCAATTGCAAGAGAACTTTCAAAAGGGAGAATCAAGAGTAGTCAAACAAGATCAATGTTCAGAGTCACTTTGGAAACTTTAAAGAAGTACAAGTCTCAGAGAAGGGTAGGTGAGTAGGTAAAAGTGCTGTCAGGAGCTGAAGTCCTTGTATCAAAGGTCAGGGTGAGAATAAAAGGTGGATGGAGGTTTGACGTTACATCTCCTGATTCTAGCTGCAGTGGTGTGGATTCCTTCGAAAAACAGGTCGTACAGACAATGACTGGAACAGAGGTCTAGTATTCCAACAAATGGTGAAAAACAAAGGTAGCCAAAATGCCTGAGCAAGAACGAGCAGAAGAGCTCTGGAAAGATGTCTAGAAGCAGGGTCAGTCTGGGGTACACCTGGAACTGCTGACATTCCAAAATAAGCACAAGTTCAGAGGGCCAGGAAGGCATTTATTCATTCAACAGATATTTATGAAGGTCCTAATGTAAGGAACGCACGAAAAAATGAGGGGGGGGGAGGCACTGAAGAATACAGAAAAAATGAGAGTGAAGGTTCGAGGTACCGGTGCAAGAAATACCTGAGAGGTTTAGAAAACCAGACACCAGGGTTGCCGGGAGAAAAAGGTTGAGCCAATAAATGCCCAGTGAATAAGGAAAAAGGCCATGGGATGGGGAGAATACAAGAGATGAGAAGTTTTTTTCATCAGAAATCAATTCGAAAAGTATCTGACAGCCAGTTCCTGAAGACTGGAGGAAAAAA
>NW_011888920.1:3431256-3442971 GCF_000151845.1 Pteropus vampyrus
GCCGTGCGCCGCGCGCCCGCTCCCGCTCGCGGGGAGGCTCCGAGTGTGTGACCGCGGGCGGCGGGGCGCGGAGGACTGCGGCCCGTGCGGTATGGGAGGCAGAGGCTTCTGCCGCCTGCGCGCCTATCTCGCCCCTCTTTCTCTCTCTCCCCCGCCCCTCTCCTCCCGCCCCTCTCGCCGTGCTGCCCGCCTCCCTCCGTCTCCCTTTATGCGCACCCCCCCCCCCGCCATGCTCTCCCTCCGCCGGTATCACGTGTCGCCATCATACTCATTGGGAGTCTCTGCCTCGCCTGTCGCCACGTTTCAGGAGCAACGAGGACACTTTGTTGCTGTCCTCTGCGCGCCCTCCCCACTCCCACCGTCTCCTCCAAGGAGGAGGAGCGCACCATAGCTCGGATCAGACCTAAAGGCCCCAACCCCAAACGCCCTACCCCTCGCCTTCCGGAGAGGCGGCTGGGGTGCTGACGGGCCCCGGCCGGCGCTAGACGGGAGAGCGTGTGGGGCCAGGAATGAGAGACCTTCTTCTGGAGCCTCCTCAAGAAAGCCTGAGAGCGCGAAGTGGGGTTTAGGGTCCATATCCGTCCTTTCCCCGCCTTCCTCTGAGTTTATTTAGGAAGTTCTGAGGGAGAAAGGCCGAGCTGTCCAACCTTCCCATTCCAGGGGAAACGCTTACAAGGGGAAAGGAAGGGGCAACATGTTGGCACCCATCCTGCTGGAGCAGCTTGCGGGGACGAGTATTCGCTTCAGGAGGCCGCGTGCGCTCGGAGCGAGCCCAGAGCCGGGCGGCTGTGAATGAGGACAGCGTCGGCCCAGCTGAGAGCGTAGGGCTCCTGGCTACCGCCGGCTTCCCACTAGTGCTGGACAGCTCCACTTGCCACCTGCGGCGGTGTTTTCGGCGTAGCAGACTAGGGGGCAGTTCCTCTGCAGACTCCACTACCCTAGGACCGGACTGGGGGAAGACGGGGGCGTGCTCCTATGTCCCTCATTTTCCCGGCTCTTTGCGCCAAATATGCGATATGTTTGCACTTGGCTGCAAATGCTGCTTAGAAAGCTAAGGGGAGTGGGAGAAAGCTTTTCCAATGCAAGAACAGACGCGCCACAGCGCGAGCACAGCTCTTGCTGAGAGTTTGCGGTGGAGCTGCTTCATTCCAAAGCTTGCCTCATGGCAGCAGCTCTCAGCACCCAGCCCCAATGCGCTTGCTTTAGTTCCAGAAAAGCCTCGGACTTGTAGTGACATTAGGGTAAGCAATGGGAAGAAGGGGCATATAGGAGTGTCCCAGCAGAGCAGAAGAGCACCTTCCCCTTCCCTGGAAAGAAAAGTTCAGAACTCTGGCTTTAGCACCGCAATTATACAGAAGCCAAAGCGGTTTTTCCTGTTGTTGCTGTTGTTGTTGTTGTTTTTAAGGACAGGTCTTCCCAAGGTGAAGGCGGGTGGTTTGTGGATTGTGTTTATTTAAGACCAGACAAACAAAAAGCTCAAACCAAAACAACAACAAAAACCAAACCTTTGCTGTACCCCGCCTCCAATTTGCTTTTAACACTCAGTCTTCCCAATTGGGCCCAAATAAATATAAATACTGAGGTCTTTTTATATTTTAGAAAAAATGCACTCAAATTGTTGAAGAGACATGCCTTATTCTCAGATTTTAAATAGGCGTTAAAGATATAAAAATATGTCCTCATGCTTCCCTTCAAATACATATTTATGTGTGTATGTATATATATATGAGTGTGTATATATATATACATATATATGTGTGTGTATACATATGTGTGTATATATATACATATGTGTGTGTGTGTATATATACATATATGTGTGTGTGTGTGTGTGTGTGTGTGTGTATCTCCTTTCTCAGCCTGCTGAGTAAGTTGCTAACTGCATAGTTTTTCTTCTTAGCAGAGGAAATTCAGGACTCTTTTTAATGTTGTTGTTGTTATATTAATTTTGATCATGGGATGTATCAACTGTTGATTTCCCTGTTACTTCACTTAATTTTATGTGCATTTGTTTCCAATGAAAATGACACAAAATTATATTTTTCACCTTAAAGAATAGTCATTAATTATGCTAAAAAAAAAGTTTCACTGGTCTTTTTTTCTGAAATACAATGGATGGTTCCTTTGAAAACTACATTATAAACTTTGGGGAAATTGTTTAATATTCTTTCTGTGCAGTATTGATTACAGCATAATAAGTTGGAATTCTTAGTTCTCATCTTTAGTAATGATAATGTAATTGTCAAGTTCTTACAGCTTCTATTAAGGATACGAAATAGTATTAGGGCCTTCACATTCTTTCAATAAACTACTGTTACAACACACGTGCACACACACACACAAATGTTCTATTATGGTAATGGTAAATAACCTTTGCACTGAACTTAAAACCAGAACTTATACTAACCATTCCAATTCTTGTCTCAAAGTCAAAATGACAGTGCTGAGCAATGAGTATCATTTATTTCCAAAATTTACAAGAAGCCCAAGAGTCTTCCTGTTTACAATGGAAATTTATTGCCAGAAAGAACTCTGAACCTATGGGACATTTTTGCTTTGTGTGAACCATTTGAATCAAAGACTCTATAGAATCTAGACAAATGAAGTAGTCTTATAATTTTCAGTGTGAATTAGCCTGCCTTGGATCATTATTTTCCCACTGATTTTTAAACTGCAAACAAATGAAGGCCTAGATATAGACAGTCTATCATCTGCATTGCTTTCAAGGGTTTCCTTTTGTATTTCCTTTTGTATTTCTGTTTAGGAGCAGGGGCAAAAGCTCTCAAGATGAAGAATACTGTGTTCTATATTTGTATTAACTTTTTTAAAAGGAAGAGAATAGGAATAACCTATGTTCCATAAAAAATAAATAAATAAATAAGCCTTAGAACTAGTAAAAGGAATCCAAACAGTTTGGGAAAGAGTAATCCACTGAAAAGGAAGGCTTTGTGCTCTGATGTTAGGAAAAAAAACTTGCATAGACTCATGCCCAATCCAGTCCTGTTGGACATGTTGTGTTTCAAAAAAATTCCTTAAAGCCCAGTCTCCTATTGGAAAAGGGCAATGCAGGAATGTACTTGGTTTGTTTGTGAAGTCTGTAAGGGCACCTGAGGACTCAATTCAGGTTGATTAAGCACTGGCAAGGACTCAGAAAGTAAATTCTCCACCTTAAGAAAAATTATGGCTATTTCCCCTTTAAACATAAAACAATTGTTGTGATGCCTTACCTTCATATGTAGCATTGCTATTTATAAACTCCTTTCACTTATTTCGCTTCATTTAATTTGATTTTCATCCTTCCTAGAGAAGTAGTTAAGGAAAATTCACCTCTGTCAAATTCAAATAAAAATTCCAATCAGTCCTCACTCCCAAAATTCTTTGCATTTCAGAGCTCTAAACTCTTTCCTAATTTCTTTTCATCCATCTAGTCTCCAGGAAGAAAACCTGCAACATCTGCTTAAGCGTTCCTTGGAGCAAAGCTCTTGCCTGATATCATGAGACTGTGGAAATGTTTCCCTGTAGTCAGTCTTTACATAAATCTGGCAACTCACAGAACCTGTACATGTAACATGAAAGCAAGTTCTCTAGAGAAATATGGGTCCATATTTAGTAGCTGGTGAACTCTTAACTAGGGCAAGGTTTTCTGGATTGCTAACCTAGAAAATTACACCCATACACCTACTCCTCACCTGCAGATTAACCTCATGTACATGTTCCCTGAACGAGATCTGTCTACACCTCCTACTTTCTCATGCTCTCTTTTGAAAAGAGGGCAAACATACTTTCTTAGTGAGAGACTGTAACAAACAAGGGTGGAGATACCATGCTTTAATATTCTTGCATAATTTTGTAAGTAAAACAATGTATTAAGAATGAGATCAAAATGAGAATCAACTATTTTGTTCATATATAAGGGACACATGGAAGACAATGCAACTAACTCATCATTCTATGGTTATATTTTATCATAAAACCATCCTCAAGGGATAAAGGACTTGTAAATCAAAACAAGAGTTGGGTGGTGGCAGGGAGGAAATAAAGAAAAGCAATAAAGTTAATGCAACACTTAATACAATTTGTACCAGAAAGATATTTATGAATTAGCAGGATGGCCACCTTGTTTTGATGCCACCATATCCAAGAAAGCAAGAAAGAAGGAAAGTAATCAGTGTCTTTTGCTGCCTCTGGCAGACAATAGTCCCTTACATGGCCTTAAGTGACTGTAAGTGGCTTTGTATTCTCAACCATGCACTGCAAAAATCTATCCTCTGAGGAGAGACCCTATAAGTCAATGCCTCCTACAATTCCTGACCTTTTGTTCTTCAGCATTGTTAGCACTGTACACACTTTTTAAAGTTGAGATTCTTTTTCAAGTATTAGGTACAGATTATTTGGGTAGATTATTTTACCTTTCCATATGTATTTTTGTAAACCACAGTATTATCTTTATATATCTAATAATAGTAATGTTTTGTCAATAAGTGTCTCAATTGTCCATTGTAGCCTTAATCATTTTCCTAAGTACTTTTTCCACTTTGTACCCAAACCTTTTGCTTTCCAAATTATTTCCAAACCTTTACCTTCCAAATCCATATAAGTAAAAATAACATTTGTTGAGAACGTACAATGGACCACGGTCTGTTTATTTATTGCTTCATTCAGTCTTTACAGTGCCACAATAGGGCATATTTTCCCATTTTACAAATATGAAAATTCTTGCATAGAGATTTAAAACATCTCTCCCAAAGTCATGAAGCTGATAAATATTAGTCAGAATTCCAATTCTGGCTCCTAAGCCCATGCTATTTCCACTGAAACATGTTTCCTGCCTACCTCTTATAATTGCCCTCATATGTCCTAAAAACACAAGAAAAACAAATCTGACAAGTTAAAGTCACTGTGTGAGTGGTTTATTGCATTACAAATAAATTATATACAGAATTAACACATTGGAATGATTCTCTGGAACACAATGTCATAGAAAAGCACTGAACTGTGCAGAAGCTATACCTTGTAGTAGCTGCTCTGCTAATAACTAGTCATATGACCAAAAGCAAGTTGCTTAACCTCTCTGGACACAGACCACTCACCTCTAAATTAAAAGGATTGGGTAAAACCTCTAGGGTATCACCAATACCCAATATTTTATAATTTTTCTACTTGTGGAGTTCTTTATTTTTTTTCCAGACGTATCTTATGCTTAGGAAAATTTCCTCTTGCACATCATAAGGTCAGCTTCTCTTTTTCCTCCCTATTGTATCCTTTATGAGAATGCAATTCTCCCACAAATCCCTTCTTTAACTGCCTAAAATGTTTTCTTTATATGAAGCAGCCATGAACATGGCCCACAGAATTAAATGGATAAAAAAAAAAATTCAACTCAATTGTATTTGGTTAGATGTTCACCATCTCCTTGTCTTTTCATAACCTAATTCTTCTGTCTGCTTTATTATATTATAGAAAGAAATTATATCTTCCTGTCTGCAACTTACTAAGCTTGGCAGCTAACAATAATAAGTATGACTTATCAATAAGAGTGTCTTGATGTAATCTTGTTAATGTTAATAGACATTTACTTAAATATTTTCAATTCATCATGAATATACAACCTGTTATATATTATTTTAAAATAATGAATCTGTTCATTAAAATCCAATCTTAATGTAAATACTAAAATTCTTAAAAATTTTATAAACATTAAGAAAGAAATGTTGTGCCCTTGTCACTAGATATAAAATAAAGATTAACAAAATGTTACTAATAATGATTAAATGGCAATGTACTCATCCCTTAAAATAATTAATAGGAAAAAATTTTTGTTTAAGAAATTAAGAAACACCATAATTTATACTAATGCTGTAATCATTTCTGAAAAGCATTTCAAAGTGGATATTGAAATGAGTAATCTCATCAATGAATAGATTAGTTCAAGACTGAAAAAACAAGTTTGTGCTAAAATAATTCTAAAACATTTCTCCACCAAAAGATGTGAAACTTTTAAAATAAAACATACACTTACTCATGTTTGTATGTTCTCCTTACAGTGAGCAAAATGAACATTAATCCCTCTTTTAATGTACAAAAATGAACAGGCATCTGTACCGCCACAGTGAACAAAAATAAAAACATTTCACTTCTCAAACTCGCATGGGGTCTAATTAAGGCCACATGATGAGAGGAACCCTTGTTTCCAGATAAGCAGCATGTAACTGTGAAGACAGTCATTCCAAAGCCCAAGTCCTCTGCACCGAGACCCCACAAGTGACTCTGTTTCCCCCGAGGCTATGCAGACTGGAACTATGTCTGCTCAATTCGATAAGATCTTTGCACTTCTATCTCAGAGAAGAAAATTCCCAAATTTCTTGGTTTTCAAGTTTTCTAAGTAATTTTTAAGAGCACCCTAGACCAAGAGAAATACTTAATAATTCGATCTACAAGGCAGTCATGTCCACAAAATTTAGTATGCATTTATATCCTAACAACTTAGTAGCATTTGAAAATATATATAAAGTGGAAAAAATAATATTTAATCTCATTCTTAAATAACTGACATTATTTAATTAATTATTTTAACTAATTAAGTTGGGCACTGCATAGCTTCTCAAACCTCGGGATGAGATTTGACATTACCTCCCTTATTTTCCATTCCACACTGATTTTCATGGTTCTCGCTTTTTATCATAATGACTTCCAAAAACTTACCTTCACAAATGTATGAAGTAAATCAAAATAAAGTAACACAATCCAATGTTAAAACTACAAACTACCTCAAGCTAAGAGACTGGTCACTTTTCAACAGATGCTTAGTATTGCTGTGTTTCCCTCAAATTTTTAAAACGTCCCTCCACATCCTCCACAGTCACTACAGCATACCAGGACCTGTTAGTTCATAGTTTGAGAACTGTGTCTGGTTACTCAGCCCTTAAGTTCTCAGAAAAGCTTGTCTTTTATCTTGATTATAGACTCTAAATGTGCAAATAGACAATAAGAGCTTACAAATATAAACTGAAAAGTATGCATCTTAATGTCGTTTACTGTTATAATAAATCTGTGTTCATAATGTTACCCAGATTGTGATTTATGTGTAGTACATTGTTCTATAATTTAAAAAATTATAGTGTTTCAACTCATTAACTATCAACTAAGCTTTGAATACATAATATGATACTAAATAATTTAGAAAGACACAAAATTATTTGCTTTTGATATTTCTTATACATATAATCTTTTTACGAGGGCTATATCTGCTGATAGTTTAGTAGGATAATATTATTCTTTGTTTGAAAAGAACAAGAAAGGCAAGTATAGAGTTCATTATTCCCTATAATTTCTATTGTCAAGCAGGGGGAAAAAGATACTTTATTGCATTTGTTGATAGAGAAACAAAGGCATGCCAAGATTGAGGAACCTGTCCATGGTCCAATGGCACATAGTTAATCACAGGTAGAGATCTTAGCACTGCAAAATCTCATTTCATAGTTCCGTTTTGGAAGTCTGTCTCTAAGAAAGACTGGGAGATGGAAAGAAAAATCTAGCTCATTATTTATAGAAAATATCATTTGAGTTGTTTTCTTAGATAGTTAGAATATGTTTGTGTTAATCCAGTTAGACACATACAAATCATGGCTAAATTAACTCATCCATACCCATTCATCTCAACATATATGTGAGTAACTGAAAGTTTAGTATTAAACCAAGCACAGTGGATTATAAAGACAAGACATAGTTCTGGCCTTATTATTTAAGTTAGTTTTTGAGGAACTTTTAAAGTTACAAATGGCGGCTACTGCCTTATAAAAATGTACAGTGTGCATGGAAATTTGGGGCATGACTTTTGATTTCAAAATCATTTAAAATTTGTTTTCTCATCCATAAGTAATGAACACTCTTAGTTGTGCTGTCTATGCATAAAGGTCCCATTTGTTAAAATGTTCAGTAATATATTAACCAGTGCTGTTCCCTAGGATGCTCTTCTTCATATTCTCTAATAAGCATAAGAAAAAAATAATATCAGAAGTTAAACGGCCATACAAAATAGTGCAAGATCAGATGTCACATGGAAAATAAGTGTTATATTTTAAGAAAATGAAAGATGAACTTTAGATATCACCTTATGAAGAAAATGGAACTTGAATTAGCCTTCAAAGAATGAGCAAAATTTGAATAGATAGAAATGAATGAATTGGGCTTAGAGAAGGGAGAGAGTATGTTGCATTTATAAATATTTAGGTATGCCATACAAATGGATCAGAGAATGTATACTGAGGAATATTGAGAAACAGAATAAGAAAGTAAAGACCAGATTGGGAAAGGCTTTACTACAGACTTTCTTTGGCAGTCATTAAAAAAGTAATTATTCTAATTTTAGACCTGGGAAGTGACATAAAAAGACTATGAAAGATCAAGAAAAGCCTCCATTTATCTATACGGTTCATTATTCCCAAGAACATAAACCAGCAGGGCAGACTGCCTCAGTTGCATGCCATTAAAACTAAGGTAGGTGATCTCTTTGTGATCTCCCCCTTCACACACACACACACACATGCACGTACATATACAACCATTTTTATATCATTTAAATTTGCGGCATATTATCTGCATATTATCTACATATTATCTGCCTATGATATTGTCCAAGAGTATAATTCAAGTCAATAAAGTACACCACCTCCCTATTTCAGCTTCCTATTGTCTAAAATGGCAAATTTCCAGAGCGCATTAGTCATTAATAAACCAATAGGAAAAGCTACCCTCCACAGAAACTACTTTTTTAAATGGAACCCTCGAAAGACCTTATAAGTGCCACTTCTGTATTAGGGTCAGTGATGAGTCTCATACTTAAGAAACAGACCCAAAAATCCTCCATTTGGTGTCCTAAGACAATAACTTGATTGACTCAGTGAAGAGGGTTCTAAACCAGACTGGTCAAGAAAAATCATCCCACCTTGACTCATACAAATATGTTGTATGGTCTTACATTCAATCTAATACATTGCCCTTTTCTATTGGAGAAAGATCTTGAGCTTACTGCCTTTGGTTTTCAACAGCTGAAAGAGAATATTCATCCACACAAACTGAAAAGATTGGCTCTTAGGACTTTCTTGTCAGTTAGTGTGCCAAAGCAAATAAATACTTTGAAAGCACTGTCAGCCAGATCCAGGAGGTATTAGAGGCAAGGAGATTAGAGAAAGAGAGATGACTGTATGGATATTGAGATTTGTAAAGATGACTGTGGGATGTATGGAGGGAGGGAGGGGATATCATGAGGTTGGCAATAAATACAATCCTAAAACAAAAATTAGCCAACACAAGTGGAGACCCAGTATTTGTAATGACCAGACTGGAATGATATTGAAGTGGTGGCTAAGTGAGCTCTCCAACTGTGCACAATATGAAGAAGAGCATCCTAGGGAACAGCACTGGTTAATATATTACTGAACATTTTAACAAATGGGACCTTTATGCATAGACAGCACAACTAAGAGTGTTCATTACTTATGGATGAGAAAACAAATTTTAAATGATTTTGAAATCAAAAGTCATGCCCCAAATTTCCATGCACACTGTACATTTTTATAAGGCAGTAGCTACCATTTGTAACTTTAAAAGTTCCTCAAAAACTAACCTAAATAATTTGGTTAGAATATAAATGCAAATGCCCATACAAATATCACAATTGATTACTTCCAAAATGTTTTTTAACATGATAACTTAAAGTTGTTTGAAACTCAGATAGCATTAAAGCCACCAAAAGGAAATGCTCGACTTGTTCTCTGTTCATAGTTTTTTGTTGTTCTTGCTTCTTCATTTCTCTTAGTTTACATTATGCTTGAGTTTTCAGGAGATTATGTAAGGAACCATACAATTAATTGTCTCCAGGCTGATGAGGTCATAGATTCTTAGTGTCCTTGTTTTCCAATTATTTTAGCAGAATTTCTTCCTCAGTTGTTCCCTGCTCTATTTGGTGTTCTATTTCAAAAATGAACACCTTTGCTTTTTGGTTTTTGCTTTTTGTTAGTAATTTTCCATTAGCAAAAACAATATCTTATTTTTATACAAATGACATAATATAATTTCTATGAAATCTGGCCAGATTTAAAAGGGGTAGTCACTAAAATATAGTGTCAATGTACAAAATGGATTACATCTTCATACAATGAGAATTAAGTAAGCATGAGTAAATGTTTGACAAATTTGACAAAGCTATATTATCACTCAAATTCACTAGAATATAGCTATTAATAACAACGATATTAGATTATGGCAAGATTCAATGTTCTAAAACAAAGCTATTCATTCTTTTCACAAAGAAAAATAATCTTTTTTTATTCCAAGTTATTAGTACCCAGTTTCTAAGATACAAAATAGATATGCTCCTGTCTATGACCATGCTACTCTGAACAAGCCTGATCCTGTCTGATCTTGGAAGCTAAGCAGGATTAGGCCTGGTTAGTACTTGGATGGGAGACCACCTGGGAAGACCAGGTGCTGTAGGAATAAAAATAAAAAAATAAAAATAAAGGATTGTAATCTGACAAGGTCCTTGCAATCTGTGAGGTCAATAAAGGATTGCCTTGCCTAAAAAAAAAAAAAAAGACATTCCTGATGAGTAAATTGACCAGTTGGAACAAGTTATTGGTATTTTCATGCTTGAATTGATACATATACAAGCAAGAAAAAGGTTTTACTTCTATCATTAGTTAGTTATAAAAAAATTTAAATGTATGAATAAAGATCCTTTACATACTCTCTTCATTATACCTTCCACTTATTTATATTAAAAGGGAAAAAATAGAAAATGTTTCTTAAAGGTAATGAATGCACCCTTCTTTCTATTAAACATTAATTTCATGATTTATTTTATTTTGTTATTTTGTATAAAGCAATTTCTTATTAAAACAGGAATGCGTAAGAATGGTATTAGTTTGCTTTTGTTCAGCATGGTAATTGCCTCTAGTATGACTGTGTAAAGACTTGGAGATAATGGCTTCATGCAAAAAACACAGATAATCCTTCTGATTTTATTGAGAAATACAATAAAACATTAATTCATTCCTTCATTCAGCAAGCATTTATTGAGTAATATTTTGTGTCTGCCACAGTACCAGATATGGCTAAGAAAGAAGAGGCATAAAACATAGTCTTTCTCTTTAAGGACACAGCAAGAGAGTTTTTAAAAACTAAAGTTTAAATATCTAAAATATACACAATGCAATATATATATGCCTTACTGTTTAGTTGTACACCTGAAACTTACTAGATTTCATTAACCAATGTCATCATAATAAATATTATAAATACACACATACATACATACATACATACATACATACCTTCTTAGAGATGAAGATGTCTAAACTGAGTTTTAAAGAATAAATGGGGCTTTGAAGGCAAAGTTAAGAGCAGTGTATTCCAGGCAGTGGACTAGCTAGGGTAGAGGCACAAAATTAAGAAACAGCAGAAATATACCAAGAAATACAAGGAGTTTAAAGTTGCTGGAGTGTAGAGTTAAAAGCAAGACTCAATAGACTATGATAATAGGAGGTAGACAGGTCCCAGATCACAGAGAGCTGTGTAAATCTCATTGAGGAGTCACATGTGCATATTATGTGACTATGTGAAGAATCAACTTGAAGAGCCAAAATTGTTACCAAGGAAAATGGTTAGGAAGCTATTTGTGTATCAGAAAAAATATGAGGAATTCAATTAGAGCAG
>NW_011888920.1:3443021-3462938 GCF_000151845.1 Pteropus vampyrus
TTTGAAACTCAGATAGCATTAAAGCCACCAAAAGGAAATGCTCGACTTGTTCTCTGTTCATAGTTTTTTGTTGTTCTTGCTTCTTCATTTCTCTTAGTTTACATTATGCTTGAGTTTTCAGGAGATTATGTAAGGAACCATACAATTAATTGTCTCCAGGCTGATGAGGTCATAGATTCTTAGTGTCCTTGTTTTCCAATTATTTTAGCAGAATTTCTTCCTCAGTTGTTCCCTGCTCTATTTGGTGTTCTATTTCAAAAATGAACACCTTTGCTTTTTGGTTTTTGCTTTTTGTTAGTAATTTTCCATTAGCAAAAACAATATCTTATTTTTATACAAATGACATAATATAATTTCTATGAAATCTGGCCAGATTTAAAAGGGGTAGTCACTAAAATATAGTGTCAATGTACAAAATGGATTACATCTTCATACAATGAGAATTAAGTAAGCATGAGTAAATGTTTGACAAATTTGACAAAGCTATATTATCACTCAAATTCACTAGAATATAGCTATTAATAACAACGATATTAGATTATGGCAAGATTCAATGTTCTAAAACAAAGCTATTCATTCTTTTCACAAAGAAAAATAATCTTTTTTTATTCCAAGTTATTAGTACCCAGTTTCTAAGATACAAAATAGATATGCTCCTGTCTATGACCATGCTACTCTGAACAAGCCTGATCCTGTCTGATCTTGGAAGCTAAGCAGGATTAGGCCTGGTTAGTACTTGGATGGGAGACCACCTGGGAAGACCAGGTGCTGTAGGAATAAAAATAAAAAAATAAAAATAAAGGATTGTAATCTGACAAGGTCCTTGCAATCTGTGAGGTCAATAAAGGATTGCCTTGCCTAAAAAAAAAAAAAAAGACATTCCTGATGAGTAAATTGACCAGTTGGAACAAGTTATTGGTATTTTCATGCTTGAATTGATACATATACAAGCAAGAAAAAGATTTTACTTCTATCATTAGTTAGTTATAAAAAAATTTAAATGTATGAATAAAGGTCCTTTACATACTCTCTTCATTATACCTTCCACTTATTTATATTAAAAGGGAAAAAATAGAAAATGCTTTCTTAAAGGTAATGAATGCACCCTTCTTTCTATTAAACATTAATTTCATGATTTATTTTATTTTGTTATTTTGTATAAAGCAATTTCTTATTAAAACAGGAATGCGTAAGAATGGTATTAGTTTGCTTTTGTTCAGCATGGTAATTGCCTCTAGTATGACTGTGTAAAGACTTAGAGATAATGGCTTCATGCAAAAAACACAGATAATCCTTCTGATTTTATTGAGAAATACAATAAAACATTAATTCATTCCTTCATTCAGCAAGCATTTATTGAGTAATATTTTGTGTCTGCCACAGTACCAGATATGGCTAAGAAAGAAGAGGCATAAAACATAGTCTTTCTCTTTAAGGACACAGCAAGAGAGTTTTTAAAAACTGAAGTTTAAATATCTAAAATATACACAATGCAATATATATATGCCTTACTGTTGAGTTGTACACCTGAAACTTACTAGATTTCATTAACCAATGTCATCATAATAAATATTATAAATACATACATACATACATACATACATACATACATACATACATACATACCTTCTTAGAGATGAAGGTGTCTAAACCGAGTTTTAAAGAATAAATGGGGCTTTGAAGGCAGAGTTAAGAGCAGTGTATTCCAGGCAGTGGACTAGCTAGGGTAGAGGCACAAAATTAAGAAACAGCAGAAACATACCAAGAAATACAAGGAGTTTAAAGTTGCTGGAGTGTAGAGTTAAAAGCAAGACTCAATAGACTACTATGATAATAGGAGGTAGACAGGTCCCAGATCACAGAGAGCTGTGTAAATCTCATTGAGGAGTCACATGTGCATATTATGTGACTATGTGAAGAATCAACTTGAAGAGCCAAAATTGTTACCAAGGAAAATGGTTAGGAAGCTATTTGTGTATCAGAAAAAATATGAGGAATTCAATTAGAGCAGCAGAAGAAGCCAGATCCATGTTTAAATCTCAACTCTCTCGCTATGTAATCTTGAACAAGGTCCTGATCTTCCTATGCTTCAGTTTCATCTGTAAAGATGGTATAAATGCTTACAAGAATTATATGCTATCATCGCATTTTGCCAAAGAGGACAGTAACAACTGAAATAAGGATGAATTAGAGGGACAGATTAGACAAATACATAGACGTTAACAGGACATGTTGACTGATTTAATATGAGAACTGAGAGAGGGGTGAGATTTAAGAATGACCCCATGTTTCAATTATGGAGACTATTAACTGATAATAGAAAACACAGGAAGAGAGAATGGTCTAGTGAAAATGATAAGATCTATATATTATAATTGAATTTGAAATAGATCCAGATGAAAATGTGTAGCAAGTATTAAACATATGGATCCTGAATGCAAGAGAGAGAGAGCTGGGTAGGAGATACAGATATGGAAGTCATTAGCATTTAGGTTTTAATCAAAACCTTAAGCATGAAGGAGATGACAAGAATGTGACAGACTGACTAATGATCTCCACATCCTACTCCCTGGAATTTATTAATATGTTACCTTATGTGGCAAAAGGACTTTGTAAATGTAATTAAATTAAGAAATTTGAGATGGGGAGATTATTCTGGATTATCTAGATGGACCCAATGTAGTAAACACAAGGTTCTTATAAGAAGAATGCAGGAAGAATCAGAGTTAGAGGAGAAGGTGATGACAGAATCAGAGATTTGAATGATGTATTTTGAAGATGGAGAAAGAGGCCACAGGCCATGAATACAGGGAGCCACTAGAAGCTGAAAGAGACAAGAAACATATCTTCCCCTCAGTGCCGCCAGCCCTTGTGACACCTTGCCTTTAGTCCGATGAAACTATTCTTAGACTTCTGACCTCCAAAGCTCTAAGAGAATAAATTTGTGTTGTTTTAAGCCACTATGTTTGTGGTAATTTGTTACATCAGCAATAGGAAACGTATACACAGAGAGAATGCTGTGCAAATAAAAATAAACAAATATACTTGAGCAACACCAACATCTAAAAAGGATGGCTGTCAGAGAGAAAGTTCAGACAGGGACAAGGAAGAATTAAAAGAAAGTCATGTCAAAGAATTTTAGGAATGGAGGACTCAATAGTGAAGCATGGCAAAGCAGTCCAATAATAACTTTTTTAAACGTACAATATTCATTAGGTTTAGTAATTATAAGTCTTTGGAAAACTTAGAGTAGTTTTAGTGAAGTATAGAAGCTAGTCTGCAATGAGTTGAGCAAAATGAAAGTAAGGATATGGAGATATCAAGTATAGATTATTTTATACTCTACCCTTATTTATGGAGATAATATAAATATAATAGATAAATATATATCCCCCAACTACTACAACAAGTGATAATCAACAAATAAAGGCCCTGCATATCCAGATACTATAGGATAGCAGAGGTGTTTGAACATATTCAGGATAAGAATCTATAGAAGAAAGAGAAAAAATGAAACAAGTACAAAGCCTTACAATATAAAGAGAGCACAGAAAAAGACATTAAGGCCAAAGCAATAACAACAAAAAATAAGTGGTAGAGAGTAAAACTCTTAGATACCTAAAATTAATTATGAAAGGAGAAGAAAGAAATAGACATCTTAAGGACCTTAATACTAGTAAACATTGCTGAAATAAAGTGAGCAGTGTTGCAGCAGGATCAGAGAACTTTGTTTTAATGAGCTAGGTGGATAGTTGAAGAAAAGTGGAAAATAGCTATGGGTATATAAGCAAGGTTTTGTTTATAGCTTTATTCTATGAGGTTTTTTTAAGTGGTGAAAATATCAAGACTTATTAGGTAAAGAAAAAAATACAGTCATGTGCCTTATAGCATTTCAGTCAATGATGGACCACATTTATGATGGTAGTCCCAAAGATCATAATGCATCTGAATTTTCTGTAAAAAAACAGAAGGATATGTGGTTCAGGGGGAATTTTATTTTTCTGACAAAAGCAATAACTTTGGAGCTTACCAATAGATTCTGTCTCACTCACAGCACCTTAATCTTGAGGGTACAAGTTATATTTCAATCAGTCAGCCACTGACCTGTTTCAGCACAGAGAGCTTGTCTCCCCAGTGCAACATACTCAGAGAATGTGACAGCTATCCCAGATCTAGCTTTACGGCCTTTAGAGTACATGGCTGTAAATTCTTTGTTAAGGACTTAAGATCCTGTACAAGGACAGAGATACATAGGAGATACCTTAACAAGTACTAAGTGCCACTGCCACTTTAGTAAAAGCTTTCTGTGACAGCGTGGAGCCAGCCCGTCCCTGAACTTTGGAAATATTTTCAAATTGTAATAATGTAAAGCACAGATACATTTTATTTTTTCCTTCAGTTCAATGCCAGAGAGAGCTCTTTGTGCCAGAAAAGGTCAATGAAACCGAAAATGAATTTCCAAAGTCAGAATAGTGAATCATCAGTTCTACTCGCTCTTCTATGTTAAATGCTCTCTTTTTAAATGAATATCACAAAGTTCCTTAATCTGATCACTGCTCCAACATGCAGTAGCCAAATACATTGCCTTGACATTCCCTATGTTTCTTTATCTCTCCATCTTGATTTCTTATTACTGCTGATCCTCAGGCTGCCTTTCACTCCCTTCTGACAGTCACTATTGTGGTGGTCTATACTCAGGCAGTTTCTCTTTGATTATTTCCAATCAGTTCAGCCCACATCCCTGTTCACAAAGTAGCACTGACAGCTTTGATGTTCGATTTGTAACTGTCAGAAGAAGCAGAGGGAGGCAGTGTTTATAAAGTCTACAGCAGTGCACAGTAACGTCCTAGGCCTTCACATTCACTCACCACTCAGTCACTGACTCACCTAGAGTAACTTCTAGTCCTGCAAGCTCTGTTCATGGTAAGGGCCCTACATAGGTGTACCATTTTTTTATCTTTTATACCATTACTGTACCCTTTCTATGTTCAGATATATTTAGATACACAAATACTTATCATCATGTTACAATTGCCTACAGTATTCAGTACAGTAACATGCTGTGTAGGTGTGTAGCCTTGGAAGAATAGACTTAGGTGTGTAGTAGGCTATACCACCTAGGTTTGTGTTCTTGCCTTCTATTATGTTTACACAATAACAAAATGGCAATGTATGTCTCAGAATGTATCCCAGTCATTAAGAGGTGTATGACTGTAGTCAAATATGGAAACATAAAAAAAGAAAAAAGATGGCAAATAATTACAGGAATAGCATGAAGAATTAGTGGGAAAAGTCCTTGTGGTAAAGATAGTTTTCAGATTAAAATCTTGAAGAAAGAGAGATGAAGAGTAACAAATTCTGTTTGGAAAAATAAACATGAAAATATAATTCAGCCATTTGAAAAGTTAGCATGATGGTCTATCAATGATTTGTCTAGTACCTATGTCTAGACATAGTACCTATGTCTACCAAAAAAAGTACTGCGTAGGTATTTTCTATCAAATTTTTTGATTTCTATAATATTGGTATGTCTTTCTGTATTTCATCCTGAAGTATTTCCTAAGCCATTGTGAAAATTCTGCTCTATTTTTTTAAAAAAAACTCCATAATATAACTTAGATTTCATAGAGAATTTTGAATTTTATAGAAGTCAGTTAAATTCATGCTCAGCTACTCTACTAAACTTTGACTACTAAAATCTTTAAAATATAAAGGGTAGCTATATACCATAATGACTTACAGTATAAAATTTAAAAAACAGCAACAGAGAGAAAAATAAGCCTTTTGTACAAAAATTGATTGGTATATGAATTCATTTGTATTATAAATGTATGACATAACCTCACTAAAAGCAGGAGGAACTTATCTAATTAATTTAGAAAATGGTGTTTTGACTGAAAACTGTAAGACTAAAGACAAAAAGAACTGTACGTAAATATAGTATGCTAGTTAGTAAATTTATTTCTTACAGGAATATCAGTTAACAATTCTGGAACTACTTTATGTATTTACTAGGATTGAAAAAATATGTGAATAAATGCTAGATAAATAGGATAGAGATTTCTTATTAGCAAAGAAAGAAATTACAAATAAGTAAGGGGGAAGTCTAGTATAATCCCTGTGGTATAAACTCTTGTTTAAGATAGATATAGATAGATGGTAGATGATAGATGATGATAGATGATAGATGATAGGTGATGATGATAGATAGATACATGATAGATAGATAGATAGGTAGATAGATAGATAGATAGATAGATAGATAGATGAGAGACATTTTAGTTTTTCCTAACTCTGTCCTCAGAGAGAGCCTAGAGGCAGTGATACCCCAGTAGCAATTAACACACCCAATACTCAGATCTTGGTTTTGAAATACAAATTTCCAGTAAAAGGAACCAGAGATCCTTGCAGAGATGGCTGGTTCTAGCACTAGTGCAGGGAAAATACAAGATAAGTCTAGAGCATCATCTAGTGCCAGAAACTAAAGAATCACTAAAATGCATGCATACATATATATACACATACACACATACATACATACATACATACATACATACAGAGTATATATGTCAAAAGAACACTGGAGCCAACCTAAAAGAGCTTCCAATGGCCAAAGTTGGAAGAATTTGAAGAAAAAATAATGTATTATTAGACTATAACCCAAAGTATAAAATAAATATCCATAAGTCCATAACTGATATAAATCAGTTAATAAATAAAGGAGATAAGATGTAAGTTATCCTTAAGAAAAATTCCAAATAATATATGTAAGTATTTCCCGCTCCAAAAGGTGGAGCTTAATCTCCAATCTCCCCTTGCCCCTTTCATAGGCATAAACGTGTTGATTATGAACTGGACTTAACCACCCACTTTCAAAGAATAGAGTATGAAAAGGGAAAAATAGTAACCTTACAATGGAAAAATTTGGCAGATACCACCTTACTCAGGTGATCAAGGTTAATACCACCAGTGATAAGTAATGTTGATATAATGTATCCTTAATATGATGGGATGATAAGGGCTCTCTAGTTCTGCAATATTTGTCCCCCAAAACCATAACCCCAGTCTAATCATGTGAAAAGCATCAGACAATCCAAACTGAGGGATTTTCTACAAAATATCTGACCAGGACTCTTAAAAACTATCAAGATCATGAAAAATAAGAAAAGACTAAGAAATTGTCAACAGATCTGGAGAATTAGCCACGTTAATTTTTTAGTTTTAACAAATGTACCATGATTATATAAGTAGTTAACATTAGGAGAATCTAGATGAAGGATATATGGAATCTTTGTATTATCTTCATAACTTTTCTATAAATCAAAACCTATTATTTTAAAATATAATGTTTATTTTTTATAAAGTTAGTTGGCAAGTTTTTAAAATGCAGACTTTAACATTTGAGATCTTAAAATGCAACCACAGTGATGAGAAATTTTTTTAAATTCCAAGATCTAAATATACTAGTTCCATCATATATATCAATGACCAATAAAAGTTTGCCAAAATGTTTTAATGACCTACAGTAGCAATGAGTTCTACATCCTCCTTTCAGTAGATATGTTCATCCTACTATGAGAAGTTCTAAATAAAGCTCCATTTCCAGCCATAATTAAAAGGTTTCAAATCAGAATATCCCATCCATAAGTGAGTCTGAATAGAGGGCAAAGTGTAAAGGGTATATTAAATGTTAGGGTACTCTTCAGGATGAAACGTCTTCTATATCTAGGTTTAATTACTCTGATAGAGTATGATCAGCATTTTAATATGGTCCATAAGAATGAGACTAAGAAGAGGTTCTGGGCTCTGATAATTCCAACATTCCATCATCATATAGACTTTTCATAAAGTTTAAGCTAACAACCATTTGGGCTACACTAGCTTAATGCACCACATATCTGAGGGCTTTCGCTGCTACTACCTGCACTTTTAATGACTTTTACCTCCCTTTCTTTGACCACTGCTAAACATGAAAGACTGATCATCTATTGCTTCTCACCATTTGTATCATCTCCATGCTACTTTGTTCTTCCTGTCCAAGATTCTTCTTTTCACCCTTGACCTCCCAAGTTCTTCCCCCCATGCCCTCTAGGGCTCTAACTATACTGTTAATAATTGGGTTAGGTGCATCTTTTCACAATGAAATACTACTTTATATCCACTAAGATGGCTAAAATTAAGACTAGTTATACCAAATGTTGTCAACTATGTGGAGCAACTAGAAACTTTGTACACCATTTGTAGGAGTATAAATTGGTATAACTACCTTGGAAAACTATTTGGCAAATTTTTGTAAAGTTAAAAAATATATTTACACTAGGATCCAGCAATTCCATTTTTACATCCAAAAGAAATGAAAATGTATGTCTACAAAAAAAATGTGTACAAGAATGGTCATAGTAACTTTATTCATGATAATCAAACATTGTAAGCAACCGAAATGTCCATCAATTGTAGAATGAACAAGCAATTTGTGGTATATTTATACAATAGAATATTACTCACAATAAAAAAAAATCATATATTGATACAGCTAACATGATACATGAATAAACTTAAAAAATGCTACATTGAGTGAAAGAAGTCATACATAAATGGAAGTATATTTCATTTATACAAAGTTCAAGAAGAGACTAAATGAATCTATAGTGATATAAATCAGAATGCTTGCTGGGGGTAGAAGGTAATTGAGGAGGATCAACTTAAAATTGGCTGAAGGGCCATGAGGGGACTTTCTCAGGTGGTGAAAATGTCTCATATCTTGACTTGGGTGTTGAGTACACAGATAAATATGTTTGTCACAACTCATCAACTGAAAACTTACTTGCACATTTACAAAACTTGATAAGGAAAGAACTAATGTCTATCTTATTAACTAATATATGCTTAGTACCTAGTCCAGAGCCATTGTTAAATGAATGGTTGGTTGATTAATGAATGATTACCAATATAATTTTATTTTTTATCAATACTTGGCACATAAGAGCAGATCCTAAATCCTTTGGATACACACCCTTTCCAACCCAGAATATTACTTTAGTTCTATCTCAGCATGTCTAGCTCATCCTTCTCTAGTCATAGTGGTGGGAAGAGGGACAGGAAATGAAAAAACACCTCTAGCATATTAGTTATCTAATAAAAATTAGAGAAAGTTGAAAAAGTAGGGAAAAAAAGAAGAAGAAGGAGAAAGAAAAGGAGAAAAAGCTAGAGGAGGAGGAGTGGGAGGAAAGAGGAAAAAGAAGTGGGGAGAAGGAAGAATGAAACAAAAACTAAAAAGAGATATTTTATCTTATGGAATGCTATCAAAATTTTTTAAAAGCGCCATTTTATGTTATATATGCATATCATAATTAATCAGTACAATAGTTCAGGATACCTATATAGAACACACAAAAATGCAAACTCGCTATTAGGCAAGAAAGAAGTATATACGTCTACTAAAACAGATATCTGGAAGAAGAAATACTTCTTCCAGAGTTGTTTTAAAATATTTCAATTACTAGTTAAAGCACATAAGCTTTACATTGTTACAAACTCATTCCCCCCCTCACAACAGCAGCAACGGCAAAAATAAAATTAGGTAGCCTTTTGTTCAGTGAGATCACAATGATGGTCTTAAAATTTAGCCCCATCTTGTGGCAGTCTAGATAACTATAACTAAAAGCTCTCACTGTCCTATTGTGTTTTTGAAATTATAGGCATAAATGATACTATTCCCACTTATTTTGGTGTGCTAAGGGAATGACATAGCCAATGAGTGAACAATTTTCTACTCCTTAGCTATATAATAAAGACATTCAAAGGTGTTTGTGAACTACTTTGAATTCCTTGAACAAATCATTTCCTTCAGTATAATTTTCACAGAAGACCAGGGCTAAATAAAACAATTCTTCATGTAACTTTCCTCTTCTGGTTCACCAAACTAAAAGCAAGAAAGCTCAAAGGGAATCTTTGGGAACTAGGTAAAGAAAGTTAAACCATTCAAAAAGAACAGAATAATGTTATTCTACCATCTCCATAACCATTATAATTTTGGAACAAATGACAGTTTACAAAGTTATTAAGGAAGATGTTTTGACAAAGAGTCATGCTGATCAGTGACATTCTGCTAAAAAATAAAATTGGAATTTATCTCTTTTTCTTTTTCTTTTTACTTTCAAAATTATGCAGAAAAATGCATTTTTTTACTGTGTTTTGGCAATAAAAGTTCTGCGGTTTTTGGAAATGTCATTTAGAAATGTCTTTAGCCTGACCTTCCAATGCTAAATGAAATCTATTCTGTGCAATTAAAGATAGAAATATTTTTTCCTAATTTAGATGATTAACCATAGTATGATTCTGAATATTATGATTGCTCATATATAATTATCAAAATGAGAATTATTCATGCATGGCCATAAAACTGAATTTGATTGAATTAGATATTTCGGTAATTTATAAAAATATTTGTACCTGGATCTGTCAAGGTGGTCTGCAAATTTAAGCATGAAAATAAATGTGAATTATGAACACTCTTTAAGTAGTATTACCCAGTACTCAATATACTGCATCATTGATATGATATAAAACCACACAGTCCAAGAACCCCTTTCATATGCTATCTATTTAACTTTAAAAGAAAGAATATGTAACTAATGTAAAAAGCAAAATTTGGAAGAAAAGTACTCTTACTTGATGCAAGAAAATAGGTTCCTAAAATATCATACACAAATTCTTTACAGGTTGTGTAATATTTTCATATGGAATTAAATGGTATATTTAGTCATATTTTCACAGATGTTTTATTTTTATTTCTAATTGATCACAAGTTGACATACAAATGTACTAAAGTATCCATACCTTAAGAGGTACCCACCTAATGACATTTTGTTGAAAAAAGAATAATTTTGGAATAAAAAGGCTCTTCTTATTTTACCAGCTTAATGCATTTAATTGTCCTTTATAGAATTTCTTAAAGCAAAACAAATGTATACTGCTAAAATTCCCATAAATTTCTCATCACTTCCATAGAGAAATAAATCAATCACCTGAAGGTTATTCTGGAGATCTAATATACAGTATGTTAACTACAGTTAATAATAAATATTATATTGTATACTTGAAATTTGCTAAGAGAGTTGATCTTAAGTTTCCCCCCCCACACACACACAAAAAGCCTTAACTGTGTGTGATGGATATGTTAATCAGCTTGATTGTGGTAATCATTTCACTATATACACATATAATATATATCAAAAGATCACGCGTACACCTTAAATATATCCAATTTTTATTTGACAATTACAATCTCAAAGGAGTCGGGGAGAAGTCAGTCACAAAAGACCACATATTGTATGATTACATGTATATGAAATGTTCAGAATAGGCAAATTTATAGAGATAAAGGTAGATTAGTACATGAAAAAGTGTTCAACATCAGTAATCATCAGGGCAAAGCAAAAATTGATTCTTCAAACATTCTTTCTGCTCCTTTTTGAAATATCCCTTCAATGAAATATCTCCTCACACCTGTTAGAATGGCTGTCATAAACAAGATAAGAAATAACAGGTGTTGGCAAGAATGTGGAGAAAAGGGAACACTTGTGCACTGTTGATGGAAATGTAAATTTGTGCAGCCACTGTGAAAAATAGCACAAAGGTTCCTCAAAAAATTAAAAACTAGAACTACCATATGATCCAATAATTCCAGTTCTGGGTATTTACCTGAAGGAGATGAAATCACTCTCTGTCTCTCAAAGAGAAGATCACTGCAGCATTATTTATAATAGCCAAGACATGGAAACAACTTACGTGTCCATCAATGGATGATAGATAAAGAAAATGTGGTATATTACTCAGCCATTAAAAAAAGGGAAATTCTGCCATTTGTGACAACATGGATGGATGTCAAGGGTATTATACTAAGTGAACTAAGTCAGAAAGAGAAAGACAAATACTATATGATTTCATTTATATGTGGAGTCTAAAAAGAAAAATGAACTCATAGATACAGAAAACAGATTAGTAGTTGTGGGGGATGGGATAGAGAGGAATGGGTAAGAGGGTCAAAGGTACAAATTTCCAGTTATAAGTTCTAGGGATATAATATACATACAACATAGTGAATATAGTTAATAATACTGTATTGTATGTATGAAAGTTGATAAAATAGTAGATCTTAAAAATTCTCATCACAAGAAAAAAATGTGTAACTATAATGATGGGTGTTAACAAAAAATTGTGATAACCATTTCATAATATATATATATATATATCAAATCGTTATGCTGTACACCTTAAACTAATACAATGTTATATGTCAATTATATCTCAATAAAACTGTAGAGGGAGTAGATTAGTACTGCTTAGTGCTGAAGGGAGTGTTATCGTGATTGATTGCTTATGTATACGAGGTCTCTTTTAAGGTTGCTTTGTATACCTAAAAAGAATTGTATGGTAAGAAACATATTCATATAAAGCTATAAAATTAACTAAGGGCTTCTTTTTGAAAAAATGAATGAGATTTTATTTATATATCTTAGATATTATTAGAATGTATGTGTGTGTGTGTATGTGTGTGTGTTTCCACCAACTTCTATTTTACAGTTAGGTATAATTCTTACACTTTTCACTCTTCCCAAAACATGCAATAAAATCTCTTTCCTTTCCCCTTCCTCCTAGCTTCTGCTCTCCTCTCTTTTCATTCATCCTCTGATTTTTACCTTCTCTTCCCCCATCTCTCTTCTCTGTTTTTTCTTCCTTTCTTTTACTAGCAAATAATAAAAACTCAATAAATGGTATGATTCTTTTACTCCATTCCATCTCTCTTTTTCTCTTTATAGTCCTCCGTTTTCACTTACTTCCTTGTCCACACTATAAAACTGACTAAATAAGTAACTAATTACATATTAAAATCAAATTTAATGATAGTTCAGCACAGAAGAAATGTATTAACAGAGTTTCTGATTATAGAGCATTTAAAAAATACTTTAAAATTATATACATACAGTCAAATCTCATATGTGGTAGTTATGTTCTGTGAAGTTGTTGGAAACACTGAATTAGCAAATGTTATAATTAATAAAATATGTATGAGTATGAAACTTTAAGATAACACTCTATGGGGAAAATGGAATAAAAACACAAGTCTAAGGAAAAGAAAGAATGATGAATAATTTATGATTATTAATGAACTTTTCCATGTATTTTGCAACTAGATAATGGTTCCAGTATACCATTGAATACATTCAAAAGGCTGTTGTAACTGTTTTCTAGTTAAAGTAGAAACATTTATAATATGCTGGAAATTTTACACTTGAAATTATTAAACTTATGATGAAAAATTTTACATATCTACTTAAAAATGCATGAAGGGGTACAAATTGTTCAAAACTTGTAGGATGTACATGTCCAAAATGTTTAAAAAGAGAGATTTGAGCCTGATTTTGAAGCTGATGTCTCAGAACAGGTATATGATATTGGATAAGTCATTTATATTCTTGGATTCATAGTTTCTTCATATTATAGGAAAACATTTATCTGAAGGAATTACTCTGAGGACCTACATATGGTAACTATAAGAAAATTCTGTATAACAAATTATTTATTATAATTATAATTAATGGTAAGGATATGACAGCTCTGTGATGCTGGGACATTGGCAATTCAAAGTTGCCTAGTCTAAGTACCTGTACTCCTAATGGACTGTGAAGGCATTAATAAAAGTTGTAGAGCTGGTCTTCATTATTTTTAAAAAATAACTAATGGGAATTATACTTTATGTCTCTAAAAAGTCAACAAACCCCGACTAAAACACCAACTTTTTTCTTTTGTAGCTATAATTCTACTAACCGATCAGAATTATTGAATTATGACTACTGTTATTAATTAAAATGGGAAGAAATTTTACTTAGTACATGCAATTTGACAGACAACAATTTTCAAAATATGGTATGCTTGACAGAGATAGGGAATAAAAGCTATACTTAATGTTTAAGAGAGAAGAAAACTCTTGATAACCATGGGTCACTGTTTAAAAACATCAGAGCCTGCCAGGATTTTGCCACATCTCTCTTGGAGATACAGTATTTGCATTTCTCTCCAACACATGAAAAATGAGTCTGTGTTGGGCAAAGAGCACGCCTTTTAAAATCTAAATGAAGACAAATCTATGGCTATTTATAGAAAACAATAAGCTGATGGCATGTAATTAATTGTACACAGTAATGAAGAGATGCTTTTGTAGCTCGAGAACATTCTAAGCTAGGCGCTTTCTCAGTCAGAAGAGACCATATCACACATTCCCACTTGGCACATACAAAATCACCCTTAGCTCCTTGTCTACATTTTGCATTCTTATACTGTTGCAAATGTGACAGATCAACAACGGAACAAACATAGACAACAGATTGACCCAGCTACTCGCCTGCAGCAATGAAACTAGCTTGGCCAAAAACACAGGAGCCGTGCAGCGATGACTACAAAACTTCCTCAGTCCCAGGCCTGATGTCGGTAATGCTTTCTCTTTGCCTTTGTGCTTGCCTTTTTTTTTTCTGGAAGTGTCTTAAACCTGCACCTGTTCCTGTCATAGGAATCATTAACGTGATCAAGGGAGATACACAATGACTATTAAGAAACTAAGTACTCTTCAGTCAGTTCACACAGAGAACTTTACGAATAATTGCCACATTTGAGTCAGGTTTACCAAAGAGATGGAGAAAATAAGTGCTCGGCCACTGAGCATTCAAAGGCTCTGGCAGGCCTATGGTTTGTATGTGAGGAATACAATTTAGTGTTCATAGTCAATCACAAGTGGTAATGCTACTTTGAAGACCACATTAAATACACTAGTAAACTTGGCATCATGATACTCATACTATGAACTCTAAGCCTTGTTCTTTCACTACCATTCATTTGAGCATGTTGTCAAACTGATAAGACCTCAATGAAAACAGCTCTTTTACATGAAGTTCCAGCACTGTATTTATTAATTTCTTTCTACAGATAAGGGGCTTGTAGTACAAGAGATTAGAAAGAATTTTATAACATTCTATTGATGGTGATTAACAGAACAAAGACTAAGCCTGCCTCAGCCACAATTTAATGTTTTTCTTCCCACACGATAGCCTCTTCCAATGGCATCATTATATAAAAGGCCCAAATTATAGGCTTTTTAAAAACCATTAAAACAACTAAAGAGCCAAATCATACTAATCTTATGACAGTTTCAAATTTTTAAGACACTGACCTCAGGAGTCGTACCATCACTCCTTCCATGTAGAGCAAAGCTGAAAATGAGCAACAGCAATGAGAGGCAGAATGTGAGGTTAGAAAAAGCAGTGGTGGCCAGTTAAGAATCAACAGAGCTTGGTCTGAATAAGAATGTACAAAGTTTTATTCATTTTAAAATTTTTGGTCATTAATGCATGAGAACAAATATCTTCTAAAAATCTAGTTTTCCACACAACAAATCTACATGCTAACCATTTATATACATCATAGCACTTCACCTTTTCAGCTAACAATTATGCCTTTTTTCTTTACCAATTCACTTCCTGCTTTGTTCACAGCAAATTATTTTCACCTTTTCAGTAATTATTTGTATGATTTGTTGAACAGATCATTCCTCAGCCTGGATATCCTTCTTCAAATGTTAATGTTCCTTTTAAATTGTGATGTGGTATTTACTAAAACTTTACTTTTCTACAGTATAAAAGAAAAAATAACTAACATTTTTGAGCCCCTCCTTTGGTTCCTGGTCCCAATTTCGACATGTGAGGAGAAACTAAAATTGATTTTAGACTGCAATAAAGATTAAAAAGCCTATATTTGAGCCAAAGCGATTTCAGCCCGGGAGACAGAGACTACTAACACAGCAATCTAAATTATGCTACACCAAGACAAAGGGGAAGCCACCTTTTATAGTTCTGCCTAGGTTCTAAATTTGGTCCATTTTATGTAAATGAGGTATCCAACTTGTGTAGTTCTGATTGGATGGGGCAGGTCTCAGTCCATTGTTAGAAAGACAAAATGAGGGTTTCCCTGAAGTGGTTGACTCAGATGGTGTAAACAAGTGAGGCAAAGTGCAGGAAGCCAAGTGTTCAGTCTGAGGTTATTCCCAGAACACAGAGTAGGTAAGGAGTCTCTGTCAGCAAATGGCCACTAGGCTCTTATTTATAAAATGTGGACCCTAAGTTGACCATAGGGAGTCCATCTCAGCAGATAAATTCCTTCTGAGGGTTCCTATCAAAAGAATCTTTTCTTCCCAGGGTCCACACCACCATACCAACAAACAATCCTGGGACACCTGCAGGATGTCCAAGGAAAATTCAACTGAATTCTGACACTATGTACCTGGGGATAACTTCAGGTTTCACAGGTTAAGGGTTCAGACCTACAAGACAGCTCCTCATCACTTTAGACACCAGTCACAAACCTGAGCTGTCACCTATACTTCTGACCAACGGGCTATAGATTGGGAGGTTCCAACGACCTCCGCCTTGTAATTTAGATACCAGTCATACGTCCAGGTTGTTACCTGTACTTCACGTAGACTGTTTATAAATCAGAGGTTCCTACAACCTCTTCCTTGAGTTCTATTAATTTGCTACAGCAGCTCACAGAAATCAGAGAAACAGTTTATTTATTAGATCACTAGTTTATTATAAAAGGATGTAACTCAGGAACAGCCAGATGAAAGAGATGCATAGAGCAGGGTATGGGGAAAGGACAAGGGATTTCCATGACATCCCCAGGCACATTATTCTCATCTAAATCTCAATGTGTTCACCAACCCAGAAGCTCTCTGAACCCAGTCCTTTTGCGTTTTTATGGAGGCTTTATTACATAGGCATGATTGATTAAATTAGGCCTTGGGCAATTGAGTCAAACTCCAGCCCCTCTCTCCTTCCTAGAGGTAAGATGGAGGAAGGCAGGGGAGTGATACTGAAAATTCCCAAACCCCTAATTACAGTGTTAGTTCTCCGGGCAAACAGTCCTCATCCTTAGGCACAGTCCAAAAGTCACCTCATTAATGCAACAAGACACCTTGATTGCTCTCAACTCTTAGGAAATTTCAAGGGTTTTTAGAAGCTCTAAAAACTTATAATATTTCTTATTATAAATCACAATACCTTGAAAGTCAAATATATATACTTCTTATTATAAATCATAATATCATAGAGCTCTTACAATGTGCCATTCAGTATGCTACAAGCTTTATAAAAATTATTATTTCTTATGATGCTAATTTAATCATTATTATCTCAGTTTACTAAAGAGAAAAATTATGTGCTAGGAGCCTAAATAAGTCCTTAAGTGACTTACAGCAGATGAAGAGCCTAGATACAAACCCAGATGTCTTTGAATCCAAAGCTTTTGCTAGAAGTGATACAACTGAGTGATACCAGTGAAATATGCCATGATATTTGGAATGCCATAATATAATATACGCCATATTATATACCTTATCTTTATGAAAAAGAAACATTTTTTTTTTCAATGTTTAAGAAACATTTTCTCCTCCACATTTTAAAGTTTCTAGAATCAGGAGGTGTCTTAAAATTGGTGTAGACATCTAATATAGCTGTGTGACCTTTATCCTCCCTAATCCCTGCAAAAAAAAAAAAATGCTATTAAGTGGCACATTATACAATTAACGCCAAAGTAGAAATGAAGAAACATCTGACTTATGCTTGTTTCCAGGTCTCATCCACCTGTCAGCCTCCGGATAAAAGAATATCAAAAATAATAATGCAAATTCTAGCAGCTGTTGCCCCAACAGACCTTGGCAATACCTCAGCCCTCTGGAAAATGCCCTCAGGGTGTTCACAGTGCCTATCTGGGCTGAAGCACAGCTTATATCCCCATGTTTCACAGATACTTTTGCTAAAAGAGCTTCTGTAGCATATGCCTGGAGCTTTCTCTCCATAGGGTCTGACCATTGAGCCAAGCATAGCAGGTAAAGGAATGGATTCCATTTTGGCCTCCCTACCATGCCTATCCCCAGATGCTACTGTAGAAACTGACTCTCACTCTGATTAGAAAATAAAATCAAATATTTTTGCAGCATTATTCATGAACATTTATGGAAACAACCTAAGTGTCCATCAATGGATGAACAGATAAAGAAGATGCTCCCACCTCTAGTCTGGTCTTGTCTGTCATGCCACCACTGTGTCCAGTGCCTGGTGCATAACAGAAGTTTATTAAACATTGGTTGAATTGATGCATGAGCTCACTGATATTTTTTAAATAATTAATTGAATGAATATGCCAAGGGTCTGGCATGGTACCTGAGATGTCCAGAAGGCACAATATCAGGGAGTTCCCTTCCCCATCTCCTTAATGTCAAATAGAAAAATGTCAAAATATCTGAAAGAGAAAGTTCCTGAGAAGGAAATTTTGCCAAAGAAATAATTAAGCTAAAAACCTATGAAAATGACAAATAGTTTATATGGCTATGAAAATTCTCAGAAGAAAGGCTAAAATTTTTCATCTTTTTTTCTTCAGGGACTTTCCAGCTTTTTTTAAGCAGATAGAATGTTTTTTTGTTACGTAAGCAGATATTGGAAAATATAAAATTAATGTCTACTTGGCACATTCGCTATCTGGACTTGTATTACTTGTCTAGTCATGTTCTCCATGACCCTCCAACCCAAGCTCCTTGTCCAACCAGACCAGTACACATCCTTAAGCTCCATCTCAAATGTTCCTGTAGCATTGATGGCCTGAAGCCAATGCCAGGCACCAAGTGACCTCTTGGTTGGGACAATCATAAGCAAGATGTGAGAAGGGGCTGGAATGGCCATTAAAAACACTTAATGCCTTTTTAAATATTATAGTCAATAAACTGCAAAGAACACAATGAACCCTTTAGAAGCATTTAAAACTATATATGAGTGTGAAAGGATAATGTAAAAGGGAATTTTTTGCAAAGAAGTAATAATTTAATGCTAAAGTTGACTATCGTCCTTTTAACAATAAAATTTATGATTATAAAGTTTCAGTTTCTCAAAGTTTTCTTCCACCTGAATACTTTAACCATTTTAATTCTCATTCCCTTTCTTTCAATATAACTTGCACTTCTGTACGGGAAAAAAGGAAAGCTGTGCTCTTTAGAGAAAGTAGTTAATGAGAATGATTTAAAGATAGTAGAAAAATATTTAACCACACATTTAGTGTGACTCAAATGAATGTCAAGCTCAGATCTCTCTGATATATGCATGCCATCTGGCTCATCAAGGCAGAGAAATCTATAACCCATTGAAGATGATAAAGGACAAGTTGCACAGCATGATAGATATTGGCAGCTTTGAGGCACTTCTGTCATTAAATAAATATTATTTTAAACATTATTGCAGAAGCACTACTAGTATAAAATAATCATGAAACAGAGAGTTTTGTAGATATGCATGTACAATTTTATGTAAGTATAATCATAGCAGAATACATTCTATATTTTTCATACAACAGAAATGATAAACATTTTTCCAAGTGTCATTCATAATTATCGTATTTCATTATCATACAAGATTCCACTAAGGAGATGAACCATAAATTATATAACTTTCTTCTTCTGGTATATAATTAAGGTTGCTTCTGTTGTATCTTTATTTTGAGTTATTTGAAAAAATGTATATGTGAATACAACTTTTAAAATTTTTTCTGTGAATTATTTTCTTTATAAATGATCAATATTCATTTTAAATGATTCACTTGTTTACTCAAGAAATATTTATAACTTATTATTTTGTTCAATATGCAGATAAAAACACTTGCTCTGAAAAGATTTCTCTATTCCTCACAGCTATTCTTTACTAATGTGATGAAACCTATAATGAATGTGCTCGTGAAGAAAAAAATTCCTTGATATCAAGAATCCTGTAGATTAGATTTACTCTCCATCCCCAAGTTTCCCTTTGTATTAGTCCACTTGGG
>NW_011888920.1:3462988-3465748 GCF_000151845.1 Pteropus vampyrus
TAGGGTCTGACCATTGAGCCAAGCATAGCAGGTAAAGGAATGGATTCCATTTTGGCCTCCCTACCATGCCTATCCCCAGATGCTACTGTAGAAACTGACTCTCACTCTGATTAGAAAATAAAATCAAATATTTTTGCAGCATTATTCATGAACATTTATGGAAACAACCTAAGTGTCCATCAATGGATGAACAGATAAAGAAGATGCTCCCACCTCTAGTCTGGTCTTGTCGGTCATGCCACCACTGTGTCCAGTGCCTGGTGCATAACAGAAGTTTATTAAACATTGGTTGAATTGATGCATGAGCTCACTGATATTTTTTAAATAATTAATTGAATGAATATGCCAAGGGTCTGGCATGGTACCTGAGATGTCCAGAAGGCACAATATCAGGGAGTTCCCTTCCCCATCTCCTTAATGTCAAATAGAAAAATGTCAAAATATCTGAAAGAGAAAGTTCCTGAGAAGGAAATTTTGCCAAAGAAATAATTAAGCTAAAAACCTATGAAAATGACAAATAGTTTATATGGCTATGAAAATTCTCAGAAGAAAGGCTAAAATTTTTCATCTTTTTTTCTTCAGGGACTTTCCAGCTTTTTTTAAGCAGATAGAATGTTTTTTTGTTACGTAAGCAGATATTGGAAAATATAAAATTAATGTCTACTTGGCACATTCGCTATCTGGACTTGTATTACTTGTCTAGTCATGTTCTCCATGACCCTCCAACCCAAGCTCCTTGTCCAACCAGACCAGTACACATCCTTAAGCTCCATCTCAAATGTTCCTGTAGCATTGATGGCCTGAAGCCAATGCCAGGCACCAAGTGACCTCTTGGTTGGGACAATCATAAGCAAGATGTGAGAAGGGGCTGGAATGGCCATTAAAAACACTTAATGCCTTTTTAAATATTATAGTCAATAAACTGCAAAGAACACAATGAACCCTTTAGAAGCATTTAAAACTATATATGAGTGTGAAAGGATAATGTAAAAGGGAATTTTTTGCAAAGAAGTAATAATTTAATGCTAAAGTTGACTATCGTCCTTTTAACAATAAAATTTATGATTATAAAGTTTCAGTTTCTCAAAGTTTTCTTCCACCTGAATACTTTAACCATTTTAATTCTCATTCCCTTTCTTTCAATATAACTTGCACTTCTGTACGGGAAAAAAGGAAAGCTGTGCTCTTTAGAGAAAGTAGTTAATGAGAATGATTTAAAGATAGTAGAAAAATATTTAACCACACATTTAGTGTGACTCAAATGAATGTCAAGCTCAGATCTCTCTGATATATGCATGCCATCTGGCTCATCAAGGCAGAGAAATCTATAACCCATTGAAGATGATAAAGGACAAGTTGCACAGCATGATAGATATTGGCAGCTTTGAGGCACTTCTGTCATTAAATAAATATTATTTTAAACATTATTGCAGAAGCACTACTAGTATAAAATAATCATGAAACAGAGAGTTTTGTAGATATGCATGTACAATTTTATGTAAGTATAATCATAGCAGAATACATTCTATATTTTTCATACAACAGAAATGATAAACATTTTTCCAAGTGTCATTCATAATTATCGTATTTCATTATCATACAAGATTCCACTAAGGAGATGAACCATAAATTATATAACTTTCTTCTTCTGGTATATAATTAAGGTTGCTTCTGTTGTATCTTTATTTTGAGTTATTTGAAAAAATGTATATGTGAATACAACTTTAAAAATTTTTTCTGTGAATTATTTTCTTTATAAATGATCAATATTCATTTTAAATGATTCACTTGTTTACTCAAGAAATATTTATAACATTATTTTGTTCAATATGCAGATAAAAACACTTGCTCTGAAAAGATTTCTCTATTCCTCACTGCTATTCTTTACTAATGTGATGAAACCTATAATGAATGTGCTCGTGAAGAAAAAAATTCCTTGATATCAAGAATCCTGTAGATTAGATTTACTCTCCATCCCCAAGTTTCCCTTTGTATTAGTCCACTTGGGCTGCCATAACACAATACCATAATCTGGGTGGCTTGAACAACAGAAATTTATTTTCTCAGAGTTTTGGAAGCTGGAAGGCCCAGACCAAGGTTTTGACCTGTTAGGTTTCTGGTGAGGGCCACCTCCTGGCTTGTAGATGGCTGTTTTCATATCATGTGCTCACATGGCCTTTCCTTGGTATGTGCGCACAGAAAAAAAGCACAAGAGAACGCTCTAGTATATCTTCTTATAAGGACACTAATCTTATTGGATCAGGGCTCCACTCTTACAAACTCATTTAACCCTAATACTTCCTTAGATGCCCTGTCTCCAAATATAGTCATACTGTGGGGATCAGGGCTTCAACATATGAGTTTTGGAGGTGGGAGCAGGGGGAGATAAAGATTCAGTCCATAACATCGCACCCATACACAGGATTGTCGTATCATGTTAGGCAAAATTATGACCTTGAAATCATCTTCATTTGGAGATTAAGTATAGTTTAAGGATATGCATATGAGTGCCAATTAGACAAAGGGTGGACCTGTGTTGGTTAATATTATGTGTCAACTTGTCTTAGGTCACAGAGTGCCCAGATACTTGGTTCTGAGTGCTTCTGTGAGGTGTTTTGGGATGAGTTTAACATTTAATTGGTTGACTGAATAACACATATTGCTCTCACTAATGTAGATGGGCCCCAACTGTCCTGAATAGAACCAAAGGACCCCTGCAACCCCCACATAAAAGAAAATTCCTCCTGTCTGACTGCCTTG